>NW_028297120.1:611743-761743 GCF_055798465.1 Pogonomyrmex barbatus
AGCGAATATGAAATTAGAGAATTATCGAAGTTGTGTTTATACTTTAAACTTTTGTAGATAATTATGTTCCTTTCTAAAGTTTTGTATTTTTGTGTTAAATATATTAATATATTTGTGTTATTAAATATATTAAATATATTGTATCGTCCATTGTGTAATTGAGTCATTAATTTCTTTCTTTTATTATCGCATAATCTCCTTTGCACTATTATCAGCACGGAGTTTTCGTAAAAATGCAACACAAAGATTTCAAATCTCGGGAGCTTCTGCACAGCGTCTCTACGGTTACTTTTATCACGATTCAAGAATCTTACGAGTAATTAGCAAACTTCATGGACGACAAAGAGCGCTCTTACAATTTTATTATTCTTTTTTAACTAGTTAAAAATTTATAAATATGAAAATTACAATATTTTAAGGAAAGAAAAGTTTTTATTCTATTATACGTACGTATAAAATAGTATCGAATTAATATTTATAATATTTAGATTTTTAATTTTTAATCATAAAAAACTAAATATATTATTAATTAAAAAAATCAAGTCACATATATGAGTTTCCTTTCAATAGAAAATTAATACAAACCAATCTGCATCAAAATAATTTGATGTTTTTTAATTGCTTCCTTAGTTCCCTTTAATATATTTAGCTGTAATATTCTTATCAAACCACAAAAATATAATATAAACCATTTATTACTATAATTATAAATATGTATATATAATAACTTTTTACAAGAATACATGTTATTTTTCCTAATCATCATTAAAAGTGAAAAGAAAGAAGCTAGGTAACAGCGAAAGTGGACAATTTACGGTCAATCCTCAACGGGAATATTTTGTCTCAGGAGGAACCGGCTAATTATAGTTCGAAAAAAAAAAAAAAAAAAACTAAAAGAGATGCGGGTACGCGAGTATTTTTAACATTCTCAGGTAGCGTTCTCTCTCTCTCACACACACACACACACACACACACACACACACACACACACACACACACATACATCGGTCTTTTGTTCGCTTACTACCTATACCTCCGTTGTCTTTTTTAGCATTCGCCGCGCCGTATTTCCCACACGCTTAAACTTCGCCACCTTCACTTATCCAGCATCCTCCGCCTCTGCGGAATAACCGCCGTGCGGTATAATCCTTCGCGTGCAAACAACTCCTCCGAGACCTCGGTCCATTCCGCTCGCGCGCGGGCGCGCGTGCGGGAACGACACGCGATAATTTTATTCCGGCGCTAACTAAATAGGTTCGTTACTCTCCCGAACGAAAACAACCTCGAGTCATTTCATCCCCCCCGGCGACCTCGCGTCCCCGCCCCCGCCCCCGCTCCCCCCCCCCTCCCGCCTCCCTCGCCTGCTTCGTTTCCACCGCGTAGCCGATTTTCTCCCGTGGTCTTATTGAAATTTCACTGCGAGTACACGGTACAGAGGCTCTCCTTTCCTTCTCTCTCGTCCTCCGCCGCTTTCCCTCGCTTTTTGTTTTTTTTTTTTTTTTTTTTTTTTTTTTTTTTCACGGTAACGAAACTGGCTGCAAACCAAGGCGCAATCTCCCGTCGCTTATTTCCCGCGTTTTCTTCCCGTTTCTCCTCCGTTCAGCAGTCCGGCTCGCCATGCTCGCAAAGCACAGCCGGCTGTTCTTTCCGCGAACGGGAATCTCGGACTTCATTTCCCTACTACTTAATTTGTACAAGCATTCCTTATTCTCTCGCTGAGCGTAGCGCGATATTTCTTCCCCGCAATTGCGCCATTGTAGCAATTACAACTATTAGGATTGTAATATAAAAACATGAAGCGTTGTTCTTGTAGAAAAAACCCCAGTGAGATGAAATAATTAAAGCCAAGTCAAGTTGGCAATGGTGGCAATAATTTTTCAATCAACAAATAAGATAAATTAAATTAATATATTAATATCGTATCATAATATGCCACTTTATGCCATGTAATGCCAAGTAGACATTAATATTTGATATTTAATAACGCATTAATATCCCATCGTACCAAAAGCGTTGAAAAGTGTTAGCAATAATAACAATAATACAAGTATGTTTTCACTCTCCATTTTATTAGCTCACAATTAGTTAATAACATCTCATTGTATAAAATTGTTGAAGTGTTAGCAGTAATAACAATAATAATAATAACAATACAAGTATGTTTTGACTCCTCCTGTTTTATTAGCTTACAATTAGTTAATGGGCTATAATCATGATACGTCGAGATTACGTTTCTTTTTTTTTTTTTTTTTTTAAATTCTGCCATTTAAAAACTCTGTCATAATGGACGTAACATTTTTCACACACTTTGGCCCTTATCCGACAGTAAGTATATTCGACGTTTTTCCTCCCGGCTGCAACACTACGACAAAACCCTGCATCGCGTTGTAGAGGCCGCACTGTCAGCTGTAAAATCTTTCGCGAAATATTGATTCCCGTTGAAAGCAGTTTTGGACGCGGCCGAGACCATCCACGGCGCGGATATACTTTTTCGACGAAACGCGTTTTCACAAATTTTCGATAATGGACGGCACAATGCCGTCGAAATGCCGCGCCGCTGCCTTTTCCTCGCGCGCCAGGAAAAGCCATTGTGCGGATATTGTGAATAAAGTGCATTAACTCGGAATCGGTTCCGCGTGGCTTTTCGCTTACTCGCTGGACCAAAACAGATCACTTTCAACAGAACGAATCAGTAGAGGCAGGCAACTGGTGGTTGACGGGCTGAACATAGAAATATAAAATGGTGCTCGGGAGCGAATTAGACAAAAACCCTTTGCCCTTTCCTGCTGTACAAACAACAATATGTTCCAAATATTATAAACTAACTAAAGCTTTCTTAAATTCGAACTCTAAAGTCAACACTTTTAATCCTGTATCCTTGTATTGTAATACAATGATGTTGGATTTTAGAAAGAAATCTCTTTGTTAATTAGTGTCGGTCCACAATAAGTATTTAATCTTTAAGCTATAAAAAATTGACCAATCATAGTCGATTATTCTTTTCATATTCGATTATAATTGGTCAATTTCTTACGTCTTAAAGCTTAAATCACTTATTGTGGACCGACACCCATTTGGGTTAAGGAATGAACGATTTATCATCATTTGGTTTGTTATTTCAGACTAGTGAATAAAAATTATGCGTCTTTCTTAAATAATTTGTTCACCCTAAAGAAGGATTACGAGATAAATGTATTTGCCTCGCGAAAAGAACTTGTCTTGGAAACATCAACATCGTTCATTCTGTTTTAGTTGAAAGAAAAGGAGCTTGTTCCGCAAAAAACGTATCGAAGAAACGATCTGCTTTCGCAGATGGGCAAATATTACATGGAATACGAAACAAATGTGACGCGGGCACTCGCACGTGGGATGAAAGAGGCGCAGAGGAGAAAAGCATGCCGTGGACAAGTCTATCCATCTTGCTCGACAAATCTGGGAAAGCGGAGTCTCGAAGGCCTCTTATGGGGCTTAATAGCGAAAGAAAAAAAAAAAAAAAAAAAAAGGAAAAAAAAGGAAAAAGAAAGATACGGACTCACCTGTAGTCCTGAGAGTCGAGAGATGCTTGAGCGACCTGCTCGCGCGATCAACAGCAAACACTCCGTAGCTCTCATCGCGAAACAGGATGGTTTTGTACGTACAAAAATGTCATGATATCGATCTTCCTTTTTTTCAGGCTTTGCATTGTGCTGTAAATTGACAAGCAGCGTAAACACGATGATAAGTACTTATCAATAGTATATATTTTGTGTGTGTGTGTGTGTGTGTGTGTGTGTGTGTGTGTGTGTGTGGGGGGGGGGGGGGGGTATTTATATTGTATATACAATTTTTATGATTTATATAATATATATTAAATTTAATATACATCAATATATAAGTATGTGTGTATGTGTATGTTTAAACACAATTTTTCGTTATTTTCTAAAAAAATCTTATTATTATTATTATTAATTTACGGCTTAATTAACGCCTTAGTGAAGTCTTGTAAGTTCATATTTAAACTCAACGTGTTTTCGAAACGTAAAAATTTCTATTTTGGGTCATAAACGAGCATCGATTGTTACGCTTGTTCGCACCCTTCGACTCGTCGAAGGCTTGTAGCCGCATCTACTTACGAGGCTAATTGTGATGTCGGACGAGAGTGAAGAGATCGTTACATCGTAGATCATCCATTTATGGCCGCGTAGCCATTTGGTTGCCACGACTTCGCATGAAGATAGAGCCGTTTCAAACGAAAGCCGACCTCCCGTGAGTATCGAGTATTTTGTAATGAGATGGGGGCTTCGATCGAGATTACGATCAATTTTCCCTCCCCCCCTTCCCCCTCCCCCATCACAGTGTCCAACTCTTTTTCGTGTCTTCGATGTCATCTTAGATTGATTTCAAGGTCCTGCTATTGTCCTGAAATCTTATTCTTATGAAATTGAACTGGATAAGATATCCAGTTTCTTATAAACATTTATCTTTTCATAATTTGTTAAACTTTGAAGACAGGTTTAGTAATTATTAGTAATAAAAATTTCTGAAATTTCCTCCACAGATTATGTCATTATTTTCCAAATCTTTTTGCTAATAATTATCAGTAAATATAATATATATATATTATATACAAAATATCAAGAAAAATTTTATTTTACATAATAATAATATTTCTATAGGTAAATGTAAAATAAACATAAAATGAATATAATTTTTCAATAAAAAAACAGTTTTCAGATTTTTCAATCTCTGTTGTTAAATATTGCTAATTATGTGTATGATATAATCCCATCATTGCAGTGAAATCAATTATCAAAAAAAACTTAATATTTTACAACTGAAAAAACAATTATTTAATTTTTTTATTTAACGTCAGTGTGAAATTTTATTTACAATGTTTTCCTTTAAGTGCGTCTAAGAAGCTATTTTTTTCAAGATAATTTCTTTCTTGTATTCACATTCAATTATTTGAATTAAAAACTTGAATTTGAGAACGATTAATTATAGCTTGAATGGAAGTTCATTCAGATTCAAATTCAAATTTTTACGTGTTAAAAGATCTT
Organism: Pogonomyrmex barbatus; assembly: GCF_055798465.1. Lineage (NCBI taxonomy): Eukaryota > Metazoa > Arthropoda > Insecta > Hymenoptera > Formicidae > Pogonomyrmex > Pogonomyrmex barbatus. The sequence goes on from NW_028297120.1 coordinate 616,783, forward strand.
TGAAAATCGATTCTCGTCGATTAAACAATGGACGCCGACTCTATGTAATTGGGTTCCGTTCGGTGTTCCGGATCGTTGTTTTCGGAATGTCAAAGATACGAATAACTTTTGCAATCTCGTCGTCTCTCGCCGAAGTAGGTGTCCATTGATCCTTGCACGCGGTGCGGCGCCGAACGAGAATTCATTGACTCGGTGAAGAACTTGAGCGAGAGAGAGAGAGAGAGAGAGAGAGAGAGAGAGAGAGAGAGCCGTGCTCCACGACGAAACGGTTCTGGATTTCCGATTCTCAATTGGAAACTTCCCGTGCCTCCCGTGCGATAGTTGGGACCGGGTGATTTTATGCGCTTTTAGATAGCACTTTGCTTCATTCTCTACCCACGTCAACGTGCGAAGAATGCGAAAGCGTTACGCGAGGGAAGTTATACGAGCGACGCAAGTCACTTCCAAAGAAACTTTGTTAAACAGGAAAAACCGCCAGTTGAAGAAACTGCAAAATTGGACAGAAATCAACAATGTGACAAAGGATAACGACAACGGTTATATTTCGTGATTAATTGTAGCAATTAGAGTAAAAAAATATGGTTAAAAAAAAAAATCACATTGAAAAATTGATTTACGCGCTGAAAATATATATTAAAAAAAAAAACAGTCTCTTGCTAAAGCACTTAAAAATTTGGCCCGATACAAATCTGAAGATAATTTTGTTGTCTCGGCGAAATAATTGTGTAGGACACTTAAATATGATGATAATAATATTGATAAAAAAAATTTTATATTCTGCAAGCTAATTTGAATATCTTACAAAATTATCTTGATGACTTGACAAAATTATTCCTAGATTTGTGTTCGATCAAATTTTTATATACTTCAGCGAAACTATTCTTTCCGTATAACAAACATGATATCTATTGTTTGTTATATTGCGCGCATTAAACATTAGATCGCTATTATCACACATAATAAATAGCATATATAATAATTGGTATACGACAATATGTTACAATACAATACAGAAATTCCTGAAATTTTAATTTGACTCTTTATACTTTCAAACTGTTCAAATTGTGTTAGGACAGTTATCCTCAATTATCCTAACAAGACAAATTGTGACAAAACATAGAAATATAAAAAGAAGACATTAGTAATAATCAAAATTCATGCGATGATTATAAATATATCATTGAAGAAACAACCAAAGGATCTCCTAACAATGAGATTCATTGTGAAAATTTACGTAAAAATTTTAGCGCTTTATCAATTAACATTTTTTAATAATAAAATCATACGATTACAAATTAATCTAATTGCTAGGCAAATCGAGTAAGACTGAACCTTATATAACTTTAAACAACATTGTTATATATTTTTTAATAGGTTAATTATAGGTTTTTTTCAATACAATATACTATATTATGTATTGTTGAAATTGTAAACTCTTTCGATATCAAAAATTTCGAAATAAATAAATATCCATTTTTATCTAGTAATAATCATCACTATGTACTAGTAGCATTTAGAAATTATTTATAATTTGTCGTTGTTGTTTTCAGGTCAAAATCGATGCGGGATACCGTCTTCCTTGGACGTGCAGAGCATTTACGCATTTACGCGAGTGCGTTAATTTCCGTGAATCTACCAGCGCCAGGAAAACGATTTCTTGCCACGGCACGACATCGGGACATAACAGATGGAGAGGCGCGGGGGAAACCCTCCTCCCCCCCCCCCCCGTCGTCGGTAATCATCGCCGACGACAACACGGTAGGCGGTCGTACTTCTTTCGTACAACTTCTTCGAGGGCGACTCTAGATCCATGATTCATGAGCCATTCCTCGCGCACGTCGGAGAGGTTAAGGCCACCGCGTGGATGCGGCCGCGAAACCGCGCGATCGCCACGATCTACGAGTCCCTCGGGACCTCCCCTTCCGCGGCTGAAGAAAATTGAAAATATCGAAGTTCTTGGATTATCGCTCGGATGCTCCGAATATCTCGGGCCCCTTATATGTTACACAAGAAGAAAAAAAATTTATCCTCGAATCTTCCTCGAGTCTTGTTATTCGACAATTAACACTTTTTCGTGATATCGTCAAAATTACTGTTAACGCTCGCGTTACTTTTTACGTTACTCGTAGAAAAAATTTTTTTAATATTTTGTAATAATAATACTTATTTTTAGCGTTTAAAAGTAATATTTGTACTTTTTCTAATAATTGTGATAATAAACATTTACATATTTCATATTATAAAAATATTAAAAGTATTTTATCCTTGTCTTTTTTCTCAATTTTTTCGTATTAGTCATCCTCAAAGAAATCCAGTTATTTGACTTGAATTCAATTCCGACAATTGTTAATGTTGGACGTGTTTTGATTACTATTAAAATTTTTATTGTGAGATTTTACAAAATATCCTATTATATATCTTATTATTACTGTATAAAACATATACAAATTAACAATATTAATTTTCTTTAAAAAAATGTTTTTTTAATAAAAACTGTAAGACATGCGATATATATAGCTAAGCAAAGTGTAGTATATCTAAATTACATACCTCTAATATCTACCTGATCCCATTTAGGGAATTTATCATGGCGAAATATGGCAAAGTTTAACAGTGCCATGTGACGCTGCGGGATAGTAAAGATTAAGGATGTCGCACACCGAGGCGCCAGCGCCGTTCCAATGCGTATGCACGATCTCAAAGATGACAAACTTCAAAGGAATTACAAATTAAAGTGAAAGAAGGTCAAACATGTCCGCTTTAAAACTTGTTTCCGCGACGGAGGAAAATCGTATTTAAGCTTCCGCGAATTGGGTCGCGGTTCGGTTTTTAACTCGCTAAAATATATCTATATAATAAAACACCGCGAAGTAAGACCTAAACAAGCTGCGAACGTTGAACACTTTAAACTTGTTTAAATCGCATAATTCTGAGTGGATTAACCATACTTGGTAAATAGGTACACGAAAACCCTCCCAGGAAACTTCCTCTCGCGAAATGCGGCTCGGCAACATCTTTTAATATAGACAGTTTCCATAAGCGTATGTAAAATTAAATTGAAATTTGACTGAGTCTTCAGTACTCTTTTTTAAAGGCAAGACCAGAAAAAAATCCCTAAGTAATATTTTTGCATCTTTCCGCCTGTTGAATTTTCAAAAAAAAAATCAAAAGATGTTGATTAACGCGCGCGCGCGCGCGCAGTTAACTTCTAATAGCGTAAGATTACATCTCCCTCCGCATAAACCAACGATCCTTGCCGCGCCATTGCCGAGCCCCCCTCCTTCCCTCCCAAGGGGGAAATTTAAAGCGGATGCGAATATCCGAAAATTCCAATTCTCACTATGAATACAAATGTCCGATGGGGACCCCTCTCCCCCCTCCCCCCCCCCGCCACTTACGTAATATCGCGCTTATCTCGCTCGCTCGTTCGCTCGTATCGTAAGTCGTGTCGGTGTGTGGCGAGCTTTAAAAGCCCGGCACTCGCCGGGAAAGTGGTGCCGCTCTGAATCACCGGCGATATTCCTTTCTGATCGATGCGCTCGCGACGATGCGGCGCCTGCAGGCCGTCCTTACTTTCAAACGAGCGCGGCCCGGCACGAAGCGAGCGCATCGCCGGCATCGCCACGATGGCGGACGATGGATGGAGGCGCACGATGGATGCGGAGAAAACCGCGGAGTCGCGTTAGCGATCGGTCGACGATCGCCGCTACGCGCCCTTCCCGATCGGTCGATCGGGAAACGGTGATCGGCGGATAGTTTTTATGCGGAAGTAGATCGGACGAGGTGGAGCGTCGAGATCCGGGCGAGATCGGGAATCGAAAATCGAGACGCGCAGCGCCCGTTAAGGTCGCCTCGAAATTTTAAGTTTGTTCCCGCATCGGGCTGCAACACATCCTCCTATCTCGCTGTTCGTTGTAGCTGCTTCAAATATATATTTCATTTCAAGTTCACGAGTTCAGCTACAAAAAAAAAAAAGAAAAAAGAAAAAAAAACAGATCATTTATCATTCGATGCGAAACGCATAGGGTCTTATGGGATATCTAATTAATATCTTCAATCAGATTAAGGCAGGATTAAGACTGTACTGGGACATTGACGGGGGCAAGAAAATTTGCGAGAATAAAATGGCAAATGGTCCGTGCAAATGCAACTCTGAAAGGTGAAATTAGCTAAAATTAAAAGTGCACGATGATATGTGTTAAAAGGAGAATAATGTAATTGAATATGTTAAATATGATGTAATGTAATTGTAACGAAGAAGGCGAGCAGAAATGTTGGAAATAATGATAGAAGAGAATAGGTGACATATTAAATTTGCCGCTAAGCATTTACGATCCCAGTTTTCCATAATGGATTTCTAGTGTAGCGGATTTAATAGACATTTTGATACCGCAATGACGTCAGTATTGTTCCGCCCGTCAAAATGCAAGAGAAAACGCGTCAGCTAGGATATAATAAACTTCTGGAACGCACGTATGTTCATAAATATTGACAGCCAGCCGACATAATTATTAATTACCTCGTAATTACTCGCGCATTTCATTAGGGCCGCATTTGCTTTGTGCAGCTGGAATGTGACAAGCGGCTTTTAAGCTTGTTGCATGCATTAAAATAATTCAACAACGTATTATGCGAATTAATGTTTCGATATAATATAATAATAACATGCTATACTTATATATGTGTAAGGTTATAATTTTGTAATCCATGATACGGTTGCAAATAATTAAAGTTAAAACAAATTAAATTAAAGCGGTCAATTGTAAAAAAAAAAAATACATTATGAATTATAAAATAATCGAATGCTTCGATAAATGCAATTTGTTTGTATTAATAATCGGATCTTTAATCGAATCAAGCACAAATTTCTATATCAATTCGAAATTACATCCAGTACAAGTTTCTCAAGCAGAATTGTCGTCTCCAAATGTTTTATTATTAACAATTTGTTTTTATTTATTATTCATTTTCCATCTAATCACATTCCATCGCATGCATCTCTTTTTTCGTGAAACGAATATATCACGTGAAATGGCGCTACTGAATAAACATAGCGTAATATATCTGACAAATCAGCTATTTGGTATTTGAATCATCAAAATGATTTTAATTATCATAGTATCGCGAATATAAAGTGCAATCAAACTACGGTGCCATGTGTTTCATCGTCATATGTTACCATTCGTCCATAATGATATATTTATAATAACAACTATTCCATATTTCTTTAATCTCTTCTCCGTTAGAGTGAATCAAGAATAAATTAGTTTCTGATTAATTTCATGAAATTATCATTATATAATGGAAAGCATAAATAAAATAAAAATAGACACGCATATTGATTTACTTATGCACATAATGAAGAATTAAAACCGGATAATAGACTTGTCTATTATTAGCGTAATAATCATTCTAACACAAATCGTAAAAAAAAAAAAAAAAGAGATTTAATGACGAGACGAAATAAAAGACAGATTATACATTCTCTTTCTGTTTTTCTAGAATTTTTCATTTCTAATGTTTCAAATTAAATCAGGATAAAATCACAAATAAAATGCTCTCCCCGAATTTTGGTGCTCAGATGATGTAAAATACGAAAATTATCAAGGCCTGCGGCATACAACAGTCCGCTCTCACAATCTTTTTTCGATTATCGAATCGAAGAGATCTCAAAATCGAATGTCTCAAAAGAAACATCTGAGTTCCTCACGTGAATCGCGATTGCATATATGCCGTCGCGAATATTAAATTGACCTCCCCGAGATCTATCTACAAAACCTCGCCTCAAGATTGGCTCCAGCTGAGCTTTTCTTACAGATCCCAGCTCTAAGCTACGTGTAGGACCAATAAAATATATTCAATTTAGAGATTGATAATATATAAAATCATGTCTGCCTGATGAGCATACGGCCAGTGTACCATAAAAATCAAATCTGCTGAAACACATAATTTTTCGTTTTCGTACGCATCTTACGCGGATTAAAGCGCGTTTCGGCTAATTCAAAATGCGCTAAATTCATTAGACAGACGAAGATGGGGAAAGCGGGATAATGTGGCACATAATTACGGACATAATCGTGTCCGACGTCGCCGTTTACGATACACAGAGAGGGAGGATTTCGGACGGAACGTGAGACGGACGGACTCGTCGAACGGAAAACTCGCATTAATCCACGGCATTATGCACTTCCCATTTTCCGCCGTCGCCGTTGCCCCTCTCTCTCCCCGTTGATCCCGTTCCCCCTCACTATCCGCTTTTCGCTTCATTTCGCCGACTCGCGTTATGATATGGCGATATTTACCGTGATGGCGTACGGCCAAGGCGAGGGGGGAGGCCGGCCATTTGCTCGATGTGCCGATGCGCTACGACACCGGACATCGGTGGCACGAAAAGCGATCGTACATTTCCGTTTTTAATGCTAAATCTAAAAGAAGAAAGATCCGCCCGCTTAACTCACGTGATTAAATTCCGCGAATTGGATGATTTATCTCGCGTCTCCTCCAGTTCATTCGTAAGTGGAAAGGGTCGTTTTCGACAAGAACCAAGGACAAATTTTACCGCTTTTAAGATTACGTCGTTTGTCGTGACTTATCGACTTATTTATTATCTCGCGTTAATTATTACAGAAACTGATTTTGTCATTCATTAAATTCCAAACAGAGCACATTTTATTAAGAATTTTGAGAAATACCATTCGCCTAATTATCTCGTTATTACATCGTCATAATATAATTTTCTGTAATGCCAAACACATGTAAAATGTGTTTAAAACAAATAAATATTTTTAAATGTTCATTGTGTTGTTTATTTATTAACAATTTTATTAATTGATTATTATTAACAATTTTAAAATCTCTTAAGTTATTTGCTTAAGTTTTCTCAATTGCTTGTAATCATGATGAATGATAGTTAATTAAATAAAAATAATTAATGAGTCTATTTTTATGGTTTTTGTTGTATTAAATATAATACTAATGTAAATTCTCTTTAAATATAGGATCACACTTTAAATTTTAATAGTATTCATCATAGTTATATCTTTGTTTCCAGATAGCCAAATCAATCTCAGATTTTACAGAATGTTTGAACTACAAGCTTTATTTTTTCAATAATTTTGCAACTTTGAATAAAATTATAAAATAAAATTATAAAATTTGTTTAGAGACTCTAATCATTCTGTGAAATTGTAGCTTGCTATATGTATACGAAGAATGAAATCTAGATAAATAGCTAAATATAAATTTGTGTGTGTGTGTGTGTGTGTGTGTGTGTGTGTGTGTGTGTCTAAATATATATATATATATAATAAAAACTCCACAAATCAAAAATTTAATCAAATTTAATTTAATTATAAGCCAATTGACTTAAATATATATTACTGGAATTAGTAATTATAATTTCTTAACGTTAGGGTTAGTATAAAACATCAATTTGTTCTTCAAATCAAAGGTCTAATAAAAATATATACCTCAAAAAATGATTGAAGAGTATTTCACTAAATTCTTATTTCTTCGCCAGTTTTAATAGCAGAAAGATGACGGTATTCTATAGCTTGAAGAGTAACAAAATTGTTTAAAAATCGACGAGATTGCGCGAAAATTCCACTTTTTTTATTTTTGCAAGAAAAGATTAATTATTCACGAAATGATAGAATTAATATCTCATTCATCTTCAATACAGTATTTAATAATATAAAAGATTTAGATCAGAATTTGTTTAACGAATTACCGTACAAGTGGCGTCCTCTGATGGAGAAAGCGCGAGACTGAGCAGAATTTGTGATCAGTTGAGTGGTTAATTGTTGCGCCATGGGAAGAATGTAACAATCGCTTAACCTAAAAATTCACAGAGTGCTATTCGAGCGTGGTGCAAAACGGTCGGTGTCTAGTCCAAGAAAGGGAGATGAACGATGCCGAGCTCCAGGAAGAGGAAAGAGAAGTTTTACTCTCGATATACGATGGCGATCCGGCTTTCAAGCAGTTGACACCCACGACGTTTCAATACAAGGTACGAGGATAGCGTACCTTTAACTTTCATAGGATTTTTTTATCTTGTATCTTCTTATATCTTCATCATTCTTCTTATTTTCATATCTTCATTACGATTGAGCTCCTACTTGAATTTTTTCCTTGAAATCTCTATTTGAAATAATTTAACATAAATTACACTACATAAGTAACACTATCGAAAATGTTTGTAAAGTAACTGCCCAATTTGGAGTATGCGGAAAATATCTCCTTGATAGCCTCACATTGTGTATTATTTATTTTTATATTATCGTAACATTTGTACAACATTTGTTTCAAGTATAAAGGAAAAAAAGTTTTAATCATTAACAAACGTCTTTCATTCGCACGTCGCAACAATATTTGTGTCAAGACGAATTATGTATTGATCATATGATAGTATTTTTTTTAAACAGTATGGGGAGGATAACGATATGAAATCATTTCTACTGGAAATTTCATGGGGGACAACGTATCCTACGGAAAAACCGACCATCAATATGAATACATTTTACAATAAACATATGTAAGTGCAGTCAAGCGGCCGCTCGACTATTCTTAGGCATTCGATTACTTTGATTAAAGATGAATAATTGGAATACACAGTGTGCAAGAAGTAAAGGACAAGGTGGTGAGTCATATAGAGGCAGAGGCTGAGCAGTGGTTAGGTAGCGCTATGACGTATACGTTATTTCAATCTGTCCAAGAACATTACACAGACTTAGTGTTCATGCAACCAGATTCAATCACTGATATAAATTCACATACTAGTAAAGTGAAGATTACAGAAGAGAATCAACAGGTACATTCATTACATAAAATGATTGATTTATCATTATCAAAAATATTTTATAAATATAATTATATGTAAGATCGAGGAAACGATAAGGAAACCAAAGAAAGAACATTTGAGTAAAGCCCAGAAGCGTAGACAGTGGAATAAAGCAGACGGTAAAGGTGAAAGGCAACGAGGATGGAACTGGGTAGACATTGTAAAACATCTATCACAGACAGGACCTAGATCGGAAGAGGATTCATAGTTTAAGATCACACCATTTTGTACATTGACATTGTAAGAGACGTGTTATATTTTTATAAATTGTTGGAAATAAAATCATTTCCTTATCTATTTCCCAAAATGGCTTTATTCTCATTGCCAGATCATTATTATCGTTTTCTGATTATAGTCAAGCAGAAGAAATATTCTTTTAATAAAGAATAATTAACAATTGCAAATATGATTGCTTCTTAGCAGTTGATCCTTCCCATTATAATTCATATAATAATCTCTATTATTTACTTTTTTCTGTAGAAAATCTCCATGCATCAACTGCCAATAAATTCGTCCCTGTTTTCCATCCTAAAATTATTAATTATGTATTATATTTTAATATTATTATATTTTAATATTATATAATTGATTTAATAAAATTACATACCATTCGCTTCTAAACTACTAAGGAACACTTTATATTCATTAGAGACGATTACATCTGTAGCACAGACACTTTGAATAGCTATTGATAGCTGTACGTTGCTATTTGAATGGGTAAATATCTTGTGTAGGATATATGCATTCAATAACGGATACGATATTTCAAATGTTTCAGATTTCAATAATATGTCCTATGTAAGATCACAATATAATTATAGTATAAAAAGCATTAATGAAAAAAATTATAAAAAGAGCTTCATTACTTACTATTGGTATTTTTCTTGCTATACAAATATAGAAAGCACACATGGAAGCATAAAAATATGCTTCCAGTATTTCAGTCGACTGTACATCCTTCTTCAGTATTATAAATATATTTCTTTTTTCGATATCTATTGTTATTATGTATTTTCTGTCTTCAAAGAATTTTAATAAAAATTCCATTTCTGTAGATGAAATCACATTTCTTCTCAAAACTTTTGCGAACGACATGCCAATTTTTATATCAAAACCACATATATTTTTGGCTGGAAATAATATTCAGAGATTGTTAAAAATTTTTTATGTAATAAATATAAATAATTATGTAAAACAATATCTTACTAGGATTTTTAAATAGAAGTACCGATTCTTCTTTATTCACTTTTCGTGGCTCAGGAATTTGTTCAGTCGTCATATAATTTTTAACAATTATAGCCAGACGATCTTCATTGAATGTATCTAAACACAATGCTTTAACTGCTGAATAATTTGCATAGAGATGGACTGCCACCAGGAAGAGATACAATTGTAATAAATATCTATATGTATATCACTTCATCATTATTAATATTTATATTTATAACGACCAGATACAATAAATAACATAGGATACATACTGTCCATCATGGAATAAGGATAATATAAAGATTCCAAAGAATGATGCTATTAGATTTACACATGTCTCTTGACTTCCATCCTTTGCAGAGACATCCGCAACGTTATTTTGTATTGCCTATAACAAGAAAATAAAGTAAACTCGGCATAAAGATTAAATGCTTGTATAAATAATTATTCACCTGGTGATGAATCAATGCTATTCTTGTAGCTCCACCAGCAACACCAACAATAGACTTCATAGTGGTTGAGAGACACAGAATTGCAACGGAATATGAAGAGAAGTATGGCACAAGTAATTCTATCCCTTTGGCTACGTCATCCAAAATATCGGCAAACAATCTCCATTTTTTGCATTGTCCATCTAATTTTGTACTGTAATAAGAAGAAAACAAAATCTCATTATTAAGCATTACAAGACGAAAACTTATAATAAGCATTCTTAACTAAAGAATACCCATTCTTATTTTCTCTTTACCCATTCCACCATGCGAACATTATGCTTCCAATCATTCCAGTGCCACTCTTCAGGATCCACGTTATCGCTGCCGCCAAAGGTGTGGCATTTGACTCGCCAACTCCTATTCCTTTCATAATAGAATGAGTTGTTAGCGTACCTGTTATAGTACTCGCAAAGGCCTATGAAACGTTAATTTATTATTCCTTGTAAGTCACTTTATCCGTGATATAAAAGGAAGCATCTATTATTACGGCATAAAAATTTACATTGATGCACATTACCAAACAATATGAAGCACATATGGCTTACCAAGGATGGACTTAAACCAACTAACCTGCACCGTGTCCCATATCTGATAAGCCGTGTAATCGGGATGCACGCTGTCTGGATATCCCTGCGGCAGGAATATCTGTTTGAGGATCGACGCGATCCGGAAATGAAAGGCCTGCGACTCGGTAGATCCCGGTAGTTTCGTCTCGTTCGCGGTGAAGCCATCTAGCCAACAGGTGTCAAGCGCGATCGGTGTGAGGTTAAGATGCGATTGTCGCACGATTGTACACGCTGAGGATGATCTGATCGATTGTTATCGAGGATGAATGACTTTACCTTCTGACTTCACGTAAACTGTCTCTCTCTCGGTCCCGTAGCTTTCGCGAAACAGAACGCGCATGTTCGCACGGAGAGAACGCTACTGCACAGATCTGCTCGCCACGTTTATCGATGTGTGTGTGTGTGTGTGTGTGTGTGTGTGTGTGTGTGTGTGTGTTGTGACATATGTCAGCTGTTGATTTAGGTTTAAATACCATGGATGACTTCGATCATAAACAGTTAATTTAATCGGCAATTAATTCAACTGATTTATTGACAGCGACGTCTTTGCTTGTCTAATTTGTTAATTTTATTTTGTGTGTGTGTGTGTGTGTGTGTGTGTGTGTGTGTGTGTGTGTGTGTGTGTGTGTGTGTGTGTGTCAAAAGATCAAGTTTTAATTATAAATTGATTAATTACGAATTAAAATATGATAAAATTGATTTTGACTTCTATTGTATTCCTTTCTATTGTTGTGAACGCATTCAGTTTATATGCATTGAATGTTTAATTTTATCCACAAGATAAAGATATTTATATTATTTGAAATTGCTTGTAAGAATATGTTTGGCTATATTATTTTTAATTTAATTTTTTTTCATACGTATATCAAAATAACAAAACATTAATTTTTAACAAATTAGAGTGTAAATGTAATTAATTTGATTAATTTTGCTAAAATAGTGTATGTATATATATATATATATATATTCCTTTCCATATTTGTATACAATTTAAAATATACAATACAGTAATAAAAAATTAATTTCCAATTAATCCTTTGTCTATAATCTGTATCTTTTTTGGTACAAATAAAATTTTATTCTCAAATTCTTCTGAAATAAAGAGATTTTTATTAAAAAAAGTTTTTAATATTTGAGTCAAAAAATTATTTGATAATGTAATAGAGATAAGTAATAGATATTAAAAAATAACTCTGAACTTTTCCAGATTTTTTGGAAGTCTGGAAGAGTAAAAAGAACTTCAATTGGACAAAAGAAATCTAAATTGCAGAAGTAGAAATGTGATTGCGAAGAAGTTGTTAATAAGTTAATTAGAATGCAGGCAGAATTAATAAAATTCAAAGCAATACAGGTTTTCACTTGATAAATTAATCGCCGATTAAATTAATTGGAATTTATTTCAAATCACCCTCCCCCATCAAGATCATTATTTTTCATTGCATTTTTTTGATTGCCGAATACCGCACAAGCGTCGCCGATTATTCCGTTCAACTCGATAATGCACAAATCCAATCTTTCCTTGATTTTATTTACGTCACTTCTTTTATTACTGCTTGCAATTGCGCTTTTCTGTCCATTACTCGAATCCACTTCGCGATCGGAGGGAACTTTTACGCTTTGTAAGTTATTTTCGTGCTTACGACTGCCATTCACCCCTTTATTTTCGAAACTAGATCCAGCAATTTCTTCTGTATAATTTTGACACCGTAATTCATTTTGTCGCGCCTCCAAATCATTCTTACGTGTCAAAAGTCTTCTCAGCCGCAACCTTTCGAGAAAATTTACTTTCGTACTGCAATATTTCGTATTTTCTTTCAATTCTCCATCTCTATTGTGCACATTTTGTATTTGCATAATTAATTTTTTGTCGTTTTCATAAGTTATTCTTTCTACTTCCTCTTTATCGAGCCTCTCAAACTTTTCTGTCCTCATATCTCTATCATTCGTCGCCTTCATTTCTTCTTTAATTACATTACGAGATTTGTCGCTAATCCCTGTTGCATCCAACGGCCTGTTGATTTTATCTCGTAGTCGAACGTCAACCTTCTCATTCGCCGAAGCCCTTTTCCTCTCTGCCTTCCGCATCGAAATATAATGTCTTCTTGATTTCAGTCTGAAGCAATTGAGAAAAAATCGGCCCGCTTGGTTACGATATCCGGTCAAGGCGCATTGCACGCCTCTCGAAATTCTTTTCCTTTTGATTTTGGATGTAAAAACAACAGGATTCGCGGGATCGCAACCCTTCTCGTTAACGAGCCTCTCATTTGCAACGCGCGAGGTCCTCACGTCTCCGGGTCTCCCCTCGATTTCTCCCCCGAACTTTTTGGCATCCGAAATGGACCTTCGATACGACGTCGTTCCCGACGTTTGAACAGCGCGCGATCTATTTGGCCGTTTATCATCTTCGATTGATTTATCGTCACGCGGGTGATCCTCTTTAAATACAGCCACCTCGATCGGCGCTTTTACTTCCCGCGCACGTTTCGTGAATGATAAACGAGCGGATAAATCAGTGCCGCCTGGCGAATCGTCCTCTTTAAAATTTCTTCGCGACTCGTTTCGCGCACCCGTTCGATTCTCACCGTTTTTCATCGAGTCATTAAATCTCGACGGTGCCGGACTGGAACATCAAAATGTTTCTTCATGCGTGAAGTATTAATCGCCAGGAAAGATATCGCTTTGTCAAATTCGCCCTACTTACTTTTATAATTATAAGTTAATATGTAGCACACATAAAAAGAAAAACACGCGTCACACTTTGACGTGACCAAATCGTGATAAAAAAATCGGGATTGACTTTTCCATGTAAGTATTGAGAAAAAAATCTGTTCTATATTTACGTATTTAATACTAACAATATATATTTTATATATATTAAAGATATACATTTATATATATATATATATATATATATATATACATGTATTTATTATAAAAAAAAGAAATTGTCGAGAATTTGTTATACATAATTCTTCATTGATTATACCTTGATGAATTATGCGCCATGACTGAAGAAATTATATTATTTTCACTTTTAATTGTGACAATGTCTTCTCGTAATTGCAAAATCCTGGCATTCAATTTAGCTACAGCAGTGACAACACTATCGATATTAATTTCCGCATTCTCGGATAAACAATGGGACGAGGTGGAAACAAGTCCATTCGAAATATGCATATCCATTAACTATTTCTTTTTACAGCTGCTTTAATTGCGATTATAAAGAGGAAACAACTGTAATAATATTTGACACTTGAATATGATAATGATTTTTTTCATATAATAATAATAAAATTGGCAATATTCCTTCGGAGAGGAAGAGTCTTGTTGTCTATTATTACGTTACAAAAGAAATAAATGTGTAACTATTTCTTTTTCTAATCGCTAATCGGCGAGAGCAAAATAAAATTAATAATCAACAATACGTTTTCGCTTGCGAATAACGTCGCATCGCTTAAATGTCATAATGATGTGAATGATCTTCATGTCGAAGAATGTTCGCCCGAGACAACTAAATTTTTCCGGAAGTTAAATAAAGTAATGAAGAGGGGAAAATAATAAATTTAAGATGTGATTACCGTGTCGTCGGGAATTTCCGAGATGGCGGAGGAGAACGTCGACGGTGTCCTGACGCGCCTGGACGAGATCGAGAAACTGCAAACGGAATTGCGGCATTTAGTAGTGCCGCGTGTCACGAATAGCTCATCCAGACACGCTGGGCGCCAAGATTCAACCCCCCGCGATTCACCCCGCGATTCACCCCGCGATTCACCGGTGTCAGTCCGCTTCCCGTCCCTCTTCACGTTTCCCGTAATTTCGAATTTTACGTCGACGCCGAGGAACGAAAAAGACGTGAAAAAATCAGCCGCACAATTGAATCTCAATGGGAGATCGTCGAGCGGCAACCAACGCTCCACGGTAAACCTACGAAAGACGGGAGGATCTTCTCAAAGCGGAACGTCCGCGGGGGAGGCGAATGCCTTTAAGAGCCTATTGAGAAGCAGCTACAACGTTGGGAGGTCACATCCGAGAAATTCTTCGGCCTCGATTCCCGCAGCGGATTCGAGGGTGCCGATAAGGAGTGGTGGTATCGCAAATCGAATGCCCAAGGTACCGCAAGAAGCAATTAAAAAGAGATTAAAGATCGAGACGTCGAGGGCTGCAGCCAGAGATAAAACGCAGCGTGCGACCGGCGAGAGATCCAACATGCGGCTATCCGGAAATGAAAATAATGTGGATTCAAGTGAGTGGCGTATATTCTTATATAGTTTTCCCATTGATTTTTGTATATATATATATATATATATATATATATAATTTTTTATTTGTTATATATAAAATTTGTTATTTATTTAATTAAGAGATTTTATATCCTCCCTTTCTTAATTTTCTCCGGCTATTTCGAATGGCTATTTATTAATTTTCTAGTTTCTTGATAATCCTGCATTCAGTATGCTCGTCTGTGCAGACATCGGACATTCAGATTGACGTGACGGAAGCTACGGAATCGCGACTAATAAGAAGAAATAGGCCTTGCAACGGAAGCGGGCTTGTCGAGCGAATAATGAAAAAATTTAACTACTGTTTCGTGGATGATAAGAGGGTGACTGTCCCGTATCATCACCCGGGAAGTAGGACACCTAGAAGAGTGCAGATATTACATTCGCCAGCGATTGAAGAAATGGAAACTCCGCGATTACATGGCGTATCCGAAACGCCAAAATTTTTGTCAATTAAAAATGTGACGCATCAAAAAAAAAAAAAATCAATTGAAAATATAAAAATATGATAATATCATGATAAATACAAAGTAATAATGACACTACGTTAATATTACTGTATAACATTATTGATCTCTTATTAAGTTCAATATAACTATTTTATGTACAACATGTATTCATAGTGTTGTGTGAAAATTATAATATTGATGTAATGTTACTGTTAGTTTGTATTTACTAGGCTACTTTGCAAAATAAAATAATTTACAGCCTCGAAGATATAATTCTGATGATCCGACTATGCATCCGACTTGAAATTGAGAAGCAAGCTCTTGTCTTCGATTGGTATATTTTTTTAGATCCAAAAGAATATACCAATCAGAGACAAGAACTCAACGAGCACGCAAATCCAGCTAGCAAATCAGCAGGAAAAAGAGTATCGTGTGCCGCTGACTTTAGTTATTACAAGGCAGCAACTAGGTATTTGTTACAACTATTGGCGATATAGTCAAAGTTGGTTCAACTGTAAATACTAGATTTGACAACTATATTCGGCGTCACGTTGAATATAGACGAATATAATATTTTTGACAGTACGTGGTTTTAAGGTTATCTCGATATCAAAAAGCAAATATAAACCACTTTGTTATTAGTCAGTTTCTTATTAATAAAATCGTATTGTGAATTGTTATATGAAACTGTCATTATTTCTTCAACAGGTGGCAATTATTAAAAAATGATGATATACGTGTTTTGATCAAGAAATTAATATTTCCTGTAACAATGTAGAAATACACATTTGTGAAGTCATTGTGTTGTTTTGAATCATAATATAGATATATTTGCATCAACAAATACAAAAATGGCACTTATCAACATTGAAGGAATTGATCCTTGGTAAATTTATAAACAATATTTTATTTAAACAACACTTGCTTTTTATGTATCTAATCTATTATATATAGATCGTTTTAAGCAACGATATTTTAATTTTATCATTATTAATTATTGCAATTTAATTACCATATATAAAAGTTTGATTAAAACTTGTCAATGTGATTAGGCTCATAGAATATGATGCGTGTGAAAAATTGTTTCGTGAGATTATGGAACAGCTCACTATGCGTGATGGAGAACCAAAGACGTCAAAGGCTTATGGTAGTTTGTCAGCCAATATAAGATTACGTATGAAGCAGTATACGCGGGAAGTTCAGCAATTAAAGAACAAAGTAGAAGAAGCTTCTAAATTGAGAACAATGTATTTTTTCATATATATTTGTATTAATTCTTTAGCATAAGTTTATATTTTAAGATAGTAACTCTAAAATGAATCATAAATTTTTTAAAACACAATTTGACAGAACATTTGAGGAAGCTGAACGTAGGACAAGACAAGTGGAACAATTACAGAGCAAGGATATTCAGTTACAAAAATTATATGAGCCACGTACAAATGATTATGTATCGTCGCGCGCTAATCTATTAAGAACAAACTCATCAGCTTTCGCTGATGGTGGCACAACCTCTTGGGCTGCTGACGATGACGACGACAAACCATTAGACGTACAAGTATCTGTTACTGATCTTATGACTCAGCAAGAGCGAGTATTGATGGGTAATAATAATAATAATAATTCTCAGAAAAAATATTGATGATCATACATTGCACTTCCAATATTTTGCTTTCCTTGTAGAACAAGATAAAGGTTTGGAAGAGTTATGTAAGGTGATAGTTCGGCAAAAAGAAATTGGTCAAACTATTAGCAATGAAGTGGATCACCAAAACGGTGAGTAGTATAAAAAATTTTGTATTGTAAGCAATATGTAAGATAATGTCTTTATATAAAAATAATTTTTCAAATTTTTATATTGTGATATAGAAGTAATCGATGATCTGGCTGATCACATGGATAGGACTGATGAATCTTTAATCAACAAAACTCAACAGGTTCGTAATATAAGTTCCAAAGACCGAACATGTTGTTATTGGATAATAATACTTATACTTTTCATTGCTATTGTTGTTATCTCTTTGGTACATAATACATATTGATTGTGTTACTTCAATCTTCTTTTATAAATTGCCTCTATCTAAAATAATCATGCTAAAATATTTATAAATTAAGTATATAAGAAAGTAAGAACGTAATATATTATAACTTCTTATCCGTTTATCTAAGATTATTTAATATGATTTATTGAATTAGTATAATCATATATAAATAATAAGATGTGTAAATAAGAAAAATATTAATTTTTATCATTTATTAATATTGCAAATTTGTTTTATAAGTATATCATTCAATGTCTATTTTTATATATATTGAGATACTGTTATATTAATTATATGTAAAATTTTATCTAATTAAAATATATTTAGTTAGTTAAGAATAGTATTAATTGTCTATAAGAATAAATATCTATTCTTAAAGATAAATAAGAAGAGTTGTAAGAAGAGTTGATATATTGGAAATGGGAAATAAAAGGGTTGATATAATTAGACTTGTTACATATTTTACATTTTTCTTTTTTTTTTGTCTCTTTTATATCATAAATATCTATCCGGAATCTGGTTCTATGCGAACTTTCTCGGCGCCTGGGGATATAAAGAAAAATAATACTATCATTTCTGTGCTTAATTCACGCTTAAATAAAACGTACCGAAGAACTCTCTAGACTGTTTTGTGCCAGATATCCGCTTTCTCAGTTTCGCCAGCATTTGTAATGAATAGTGATCTTCAACGCGTTTTCTCATTATTATTCTGCTGAAACAATTGATAAAACGAATGCCTCGACTCCTTTTCCTTTTGCAATCAGATCAATGTAAATTATTCGATATTGCTATTGTTGTCTGTAGGCATGCTACTAGACATGCTACTAGATTGAAATACGTATGTACAATTGGCGCAATTATTTCCTTTCCAGCGGATATATCGCATAAATTTACAACACCCTCCGATTACCTTCGTTTCACAAGCTGGATTTACTTTTTAGTAGTTTACTAGTCGCCGAGAGCATGTCGCTCTTTCATAACATACAGTGAGATCTTATTACAACGTCCCGCGTCGAATCTCTCTGAGCTGATATTGTTGTACTGCAAATTTTCTTACATCGAATTATGCTCGCATAAGTAGAACGCCTTGCCATTGGGTTCAATAAAACTTCTCCTCTGCCTATAATCTCTGATTACAACAGAATTTTGCTGCGCTAGCTCTAGTGGTTACTAAGAATTGTGTTCTTTTTTTTTTTTTTTTTTTTTTTTCCTCAACACAGAAATCGCTACAAGCGTCACATCAATTATTCAGATTTTCGTACTGAACCAAATCATGCTTCTTGATCATATAAGAACAGCTCTACGGATACCTGTCTACATTAACAGCCGATCAAACATTTATGCAACAGGGGATCGTTTCCCAAGACATTAGTCAAAGTTAACTGACGTTCAAACCGATGCTCTGCCTCTTTCTAAAAGACCGAGGAAAAGAGAGAGAGAGAGAGAGAGAGAGAGAGAGAGAGAGAAAGAGTGAAAGAGATAGCGAATCAGTTAAATCTCAGTTAACTTTAATTAATCTTCTTTTTGACAACAGCTGCTTACATATGACGAGCGCAAAGCAAACGCGATGAAAAGCATTTTCCCAAAGCATCGGTCGAAAACATTCAGAATTCCGCGGCGAGAAGCAGACGGACAGATTTCTTTTCTTTCTTTTTTTTTCTTTTTTTTTTTGTTCTTTTTAACTCCCGCGTACAGGTAGCTGCGTACTCCTGTAGAATAGACGCACACCAATAACATAGCGTATACAGATTTTTAATTATGGTAATTCCCCGTAGCGAGACCAAGGTACGATGGCTTGTGCGCTGACTCCCATATTAAAGATCTTATCTCAAACGAGCTCTGACATCCTACCCTCTTTCTTTCTCTCTCTCTTTCTGACTCATATATGTATATATATTTGTATATATATATATATTAGAATATTTTTTCTTCGTTATGTCAAATGGGTCCCGTTAGCCGCTAATCACTTCACATTTACTTCGCCACTGGCCCGAGTTAAATACGTCTCGACTCTCGTGTTCTCAATAATGTGCTCATTAACGAGGACGACGACGACGACGATGACGATGACGGCGACGACGACGACGACGACAACTTTATCTAGCTAAACATCGAAGAACATCGAACTGTTTATGCGTGTTCAAGTCCCTGCAGTCAGTCTGAATCTAATTGACAATTGTGTATACCGAAGGTACGTGTCTCCTTGCGGTTGTGCTGCTCGCTTGAGTTTGTCCTCTCCTTTTCTCTTCGAGTTTTTTTTTTTTTTTTTTTTTTTTTTTTTACATTCAGTTCGATCGCTAATATCGACTACGTGTGTAGGTACATATTTTATACCGAGCGTCCGATTTTCAGCGTGGACACTCGCTACTCTCGCTTTATATAATCTCTTATGTACACAGACTATATGTAATGTCATAGTTTTTGTAGAGTGTAACGTATGCGGGGGGTGTTCCATCACTCCTGCAATTCCAACTTGTCATTCTCATAGTCTCTTTCTCTCTCTAAGTCTCCTTTTTTTTTTTTTTTTTTTTTTTTCATAACTAATAACCTGGATATGTACCTCTCTCGTTTTGTCAAAAAATATAAAAAAGATATATAAGAATGGATATATAAGTAAACAGATATAAGTAGATCTTTCTAATACAACATGATTGATTATTACTAATTACTCTTTCATCCAAATATCCAAATTAAAATAATAAACGGGAGAATAAGTAATTTATTTAAGTGGGTGACACTTGATTCCCTCCGAAATTTTTTTTAACGTAGATTTGAAATAACTCATTAAATCTACGGAGGAAAAAAAATCCGACTTTTCAATTCATCATTCGATTATTATAGAAAACTGACGTGATATCGAATGAAATGGAACACCCTGTATAATCTTCGGACAATATCGAATCTGCAATTTTGGATACAGAGAAGCGCGAAGGTTTTTAACGCGCGCATCGAGTTTTCGTTTTACTTCCAAGCAATGAAACGACGATCGGTTGTGTCGTTTCCAACTCCGAGATATAATAACGCTGGTTCATTGTAACATGTCCACGTAAGTAAAATATGTATGATATGACGAGTGACGACATTTCTCTCTCAGGTTCCAAATTCGTCACACTGTTAATGTAAAGTACTGTCACGTTAATTTCCCGTTTTCGAAAAATACAACCTGCCTGCAAATCATGATAGCCAGTTTAACGATGTCTTCGTGAGTCTCATCGTTTGTCTCAAAAAATGGATTTCTCATGAATGTGCGTTGTGCGAAATGCGCACACACACACACACACACACATACACACACACACACACACATACACATACATACACACACACACACACACGTATACAATTGGAAATCGTTCCTTATAATTGGGATATTTTTCTTCAATCTTATTCGTTATATTTCAGTGGCGGATTGGAACATCTCTCAGTCAAAGATTGCAATTCAAAAATCCTAACAATTCTCTTACGGTATGAAATTATTATTATTAAAAAAAAAATATATAGCAGACATTTGAGCATCAAGAGTGTTAATCTACAAATTTTTATAATTCATTTCTAAACTCTTGTTTATGAACTTCGATATACACATAATGTCTAACAAGTAATCCGCCACTGGGTACATGTTAGTTTAGCTCTACGGAGGCAGTACCGCGTGTCTCTTTGAATAATCTAGATAATCTAGAATAATCTACCGTCTGCCGCGAACTAAACTCGAAGACAGAAGACGCTTTGTGGAAAAAGAAAAGCATCTCACTCAGGTGATAGGCGAGGTGTGCCATCCGCATTGAACATATGGCCATGTATATCGATATCGATAAGTGTGTGCAAAAAGACTTAGCACACACACACACACACACACACACACACACACACACACACACACACACACACACACACACACACACACACACACACACACACACACAGAGAGATGTAATCATTAATTAACAAACATTATTCGTAACATCTCTCTAGGCGTGTAAACTAAATCTTGTAAAGATAAGTGAGGGACAGATGATGCGGAGGGAGAGACGACGCAATGGCTGGACCTTGAAGATTACATTCTTATGAATTCCGTAATATCGATATGATTAATTTTTCTAATTATTAAGTTATTAAGTGTAAATGATAGAAGCATATCGTAAGCACGTTACATCTTCTGGCTACTGCTTCACCCGTCCTTCGCTTACCTCTAGATACTTTTGTCATCTCTGGTTTGCAAGGTTCATAGTATGGTGAAACGACGTAGACTTATCAAACTTATCATCTCGGAAACTTTGGAAGATCACGACGCGTGTACGCTGTTACAACAGTTGTACTTATGCTATATGACTCGACTATGCGAGCGATAAAGGACCAACGAAACACACACTCACACACACACAAAAAGTGCGACGACGAAACGAAGAAGCGCAGAAAAACAAAGAATCAACAAAAAGCTCGTTTCCCAAGACATACTTAATATTTTATTTTTCGTTACAGTGCATATTGACATCTTGATTTTTTTTTTTTTTTTTTTTTTTCACATTAAGGCGAGGGTCAGTGAGTACTTCTTTCCACATGCTTCTCATTTTTGGCTTATCGTTCTCGTGATCATCTGCTATCGAATGCACATACTTCGCTCTTTCTCGCATATGATGCTGTTGGCCTGACCGCCGGATTTCGAATCCGGCAAATAAAACTATACCGTTTATTCCACGAGCAATGTTTCTCGCTATCGCACGCACACTTCACGATCAAGGAAGAGGAAGAGGAAGGACCTCTATCTCGAAATGGGTGTGTCCTCTGTGTGTGTGTGTGTGTGTGTGTGTGTGTGTGTGTGTGTGTGTGTGTGTGTGTGTGTGTGTGTAATGTATACGACGTCGTGAGGTCGAAGCGACTCGATAAATCATCTAGGAGCGCAATTCTTTCTTTTTTTTTTTTTTTTTTTTTTTTCACTTAAGGGTCGGCAGGAGTGACAGGCTAATTTCGACTTGATCTAAAATGATTATCTACTCCTTATTTACAGATATGTATCTGTACTCAATTATATTTTGTCTTATAGAAACGATGTTTCGTCATGAAACTTTGCTAAGATAATTTCTTTTACAATTATACGAAGGTACCTACGAAGAGGTCAATTTTGCAATTTAGCTCTTAAATAATTAAAATAAATGTAACTATCTACTCCTTATTTACAATGCAGATATATATTTGAGTACACCCATATAATCACCAGAAGCAATATTCTGCCACGAGTCTTTTTCTACGTATTTTTTATAAAATTATGACTCTTGCTACAGAGCGGAATTTTGCAATTTGGCTCTTAAAAAAAAAAATTTACAATAGATGAAAATATTTTAAATCTTATTGTCCTATAGTGCAAATCTATTTACGCATAAAATGAATTATTTATTTTCATACATTTTCTTACAAAAATCGCTCTGCAGCTTTCGTTAAAGGCAAATATTCTGATTACAAATATCATAATTACATAGCTTTTCTCGCAGTATTTTGGCCGTAATATGGGTGTAAAGGAATTCATCTCCGACAGAGAGATCTCCATAGTCTCTCTTGCCGACCCTTAATATCACATGATTACGCCTAGTCTCTAATTTACGCTCTAAGCAACGCTAATCGTACGTAACACGTTATTATGTGTCGTGTTATTGAGTGTACAGACTCGAGACTACTATCCTAATAAAGCCAATAGTGCTGCACGTTGACTTGATACTTTGTTTTGTGCTTCGTCGACATCGTGGGATCGCGAAACGATCCCGGTAGATTCGCTAAAATTTCGTGCTACAGGCACGCGAAAACGATCTCTATGCTCACTCGTGACGATTTTGC
The DNA here is from genome assembly GCF_055798465.1 of Pogonomyrmex barbatus. Taxonomy (NCBI): domain Eukaryota; kingdom Metazoa; phylum Arthropoda; class Insecta; order Hymenoptera; family Formicidae; genus Pogonomyrmex; species Pogonomyrmex barbatus. Next base: position 640,488 of record NW_028297120.1, read on the forward strand.
CTTAGTAGGTTTTACCTTTTAACGTTTCTACATCATGTCTATTTCGTATTTCACATGGAAAATTAAACTCATTAGAACCGTGTCAAATTCTCATCAAAGTGTCACACTATACTCTGCCCAGTTGCCGGCTTTTACTTCACGTGCTTCCCGCTTCTTTCCTTTTTATTTTTTTTTTTTTTTAATTTTTTTTAGTGCGTCTTGTAACCAGTGCGCGAACACTTGGGTCTCATTCTCTCGGGACATCTTGGATTGACCGCTCAGTCTTTCGAACGTTTTCCGATGGTGTTACATCGGCAGAGGGAATCGTGTGTCTGTCACGTGTATGCGAGAGAGAGAGAGAGAGAGAGAGAGAGAAATAGGTAAAAAGTAGATCAAAAGTTTTCTGCATGTGTCTTATTGTGTTCGCATGTGTTTGTGTTATCGTTAGTATAATAAGCACTCTTGGTCGTCCTATGCGCCCCTGTTGATCGGCAATCGATCGAGACAGTGGAACGCCTTCGTTAAGAATACGAAGATCCGAAATCGCATGTAGAAACAATACAACGCGTGATCGAGGAGTAGAAATCTTGTATCTAAAGTAATTATGGGGAGGAGAGAGATACATGGCGGTATCGTCATTAGGTCTACGTAGTATAAAACGTGTGATTCGTTTGAGATTGTAGGTTCAGTGGCACGCGGCAAAGTGGGCCCTTCTCAAACGATTGTAACTCAGCACAACTCAGTTCGTAACTTAATATGCTAGAAAAATTCGTGCAATCCCGAGGCAGTTGGTAAGACGCTTTTGCGTATTTTTCCTTTCCCCTTTATTCTGCGTTTGAGAACTGCTTGGCTTGTACACATTTTTTTTTTATCTTTCTCACTCTCTTTTGTTTTAAATCATCGAGGTGCACTAAATAGAGATAGGTAGATAGAGATAGGTTTTAAGTTTCTGAGCGACGCTCGTGCGATAGAGATTATAAGCTCGGACAGTGTATGATTGTGTGTAATACGGTCATACAAAGTTGGACTAGGTCTAAAAGAGCATCGAAACGCGAGTTAGAATAGCGACGATTCTTCGTCCGTTCGACGCGTTATCTAGAGTGATCGATCGTTTGCATTTGGGGAGCTCGTATGCTGGTAGTAAGATGGATTCACGCTCGAAATATTCGCTTCACATCGCGTGTACACTTGGCGTAGGGAGACAAAGAGAGCGAAGCAGGCACAGGCATGTTGCGTTCGTTGTGGTCACTCGTGACTCCAAAAGCACATCTACTACAATTTACTGACGACAAGATTCGCGAATACGATTCCAACTCGATTCAATCGGTGTATCATTGACTTCTCGTCCGACTTCTCCTCGTTTCCTTTTCTCTAATTGTAAGATCAGCTCGAGGTATCTCTTTCTCTAAAAACTACGTTTTTTTTTTTCTCAGATCATAGATCATTACATTCGGTTGCGCGAGAGCACGCTTCCCGTAATCTGTGTGTCAATCCTCATGTGTATGCAACGTATATACGTGTCGTGTACATTTTTTGGATCAATAAATGTCTGCATTATACATACACATATACATGACGAGCTACACAGCGTTCCGCAAAGAGTTCTCTCTGCTTATACCATCAAAATCAATCATTGCAACACGATCATATAGTATATATATATATGTATATATATATGTATATATATATGTATATATTTACATTTACTATCTACATTATCTACACATCAACAAACTGTTAGTTTTAGCATCTTCATCGTATTGAATTTGTAAATTATTTTCTTCCAAACGTTATGTATCTCGCCTTTCATTTAACATCCACATCATTTCCAATCATTCACACTTTCATTCTTTTATCACCATCTTCATTATTACAATCATCTGCAGCATTATCATTATCATCATTATCATTATTACCTTTACATCAGCGTTAGATGTGTCATAAACTCACGACTAGTACGAAGTAACAATCATACGAAGTAATCTTAATTCTTCGACTCTCGATTAACTCGCAAATAACTGCAAATCAAATTGACGACGATCTCGTTCAACAGAATATAAAAAAAAAAAAAAAATAAAATAAAATAAATACGCCAACTTAAAAAAAAAAAAGACAGGGAAGTCGGAGGCAATTAATGATAACCAGCTACGCGATACGCAAGTAGCTATGTTACAGCATGCGTTATGATCGCATAACTTCGGGCCACGACAGTCTCTTTTTTACCGTCCGCATCCCTTTCGAGGCTGCTTCTCGTCGATCTCACCATCTTCAGGCATTGCCATCGTTGTCTCTTCGTGCGGACATTGATTCATTTCTTTCTCCTTGGAGAATCTTTCTCCTTTGTCCCACACTGGGCGAGATTTTCCCAAATGACAATCGAATTAAATTAGTGTCATGACAACGTCGACACGGCTCAACTTTTCTCCGACAATGTCCTTAGAAATCGTTAGTCTTCCTCTAATCTCTCCTGGGGATAAAACACCTTCGTGGTGCTCACGAGTTCAGGTTAAATTAGGCTGCGGTGATGGCGAAAGAGTGACAGGCTGGGGATACGAGGCCATGTCCTATATGAACGCCCAACATTCCAACGTCTTGACGACGAAGTCTTCGCGCGGCGCCAACGGTTCGTTGCTGTATGTGCTGCAGGATTGTGTCCTGCCTTGATACAGATCGCCATCCAGCCAGAGTCCAAACTTGCCACTGAAAAACGATTAATTTTTGTAAGATTTTCTATTCGGCGGCAACCGAACAGCCGGTTTTCTTTTGTGAAAAATGAGAGAGAAACTTACTCTCCGGCGCCAATTGCTAAACTCTCGTTGTTGCCCTTGATGAAATACAGGTTGTCCCCGGTCCAATTGAAACATTGGAACCTCGGTGTAAACCTGAAGAGCAGGGACTCGCCGGTACCGTAAAAGTGATCGCTCACATGCAGAGAGCACGAGGTCAGTGCACCGAACACCTGTGAACAAAATGACTCGTGAAGCGTTGCGATGCGACACACATGGCGGCAAAGAGAAAAGGATCATTATTTGATATTTGCGTATTTATTTTGAGCTCCGAATAAATAAACAGTCCGAGTAAACGAGTTAGCGAGTAAACCAGTTTGAACGGACGCGGGACGTTTCGCAATGGGTAAGCCAACGCGACTTCGTGAAAATTCGCGTTAATCGCTCAGACTAATTATATAATAATCGCAAAACTTTCTACTTTGGATTAATCGGGTTCAATTGACCTCGGCATTTTACTAAATCGAATGCATTATTTCCACATTATAATAAGCTTATCCTTCTGGCAGTGCCAGAACAAGAAATCGTTCGTTTCAACAATGCAACAATTTTCTATCAGATATTATATTTTGAATGTGATACTATACCTTTTTAATAAAATATCTAAATGCTTTCTCGATAATACATGCCACTTTTTATGTGCTGCATTATTAAACGTAACGCAAGCGTAAAAAAAAAAAAAAAAAAAAAAAAAAACATGCCTGCAGTGACTATAATTTGGTTTCTGGATTTAATTTTCAGACCGCTCCGCGTTCTTCGGAGCAAACCAAAACTGTCGATCATCTTTTGCAAATTAAATTAAGAAGTAAGGGAAGTAACTTACATTGCCTTCCGTGTCCTCGATGACCAACAGGATCGGGCTCTCGACCTTCGCCATTTTCCGATACATGCTGTTGAGACTGAAGCCATGCTGGCTGGTGCTGAAGACGAGAGTCCATTGGTAACCCTCCGCCCTCGCGGGCAGATGACGGCACAGCTGTTCTCTGTGCTCGTCGCTGAGTATTTCCGTCGTGCCGATGAGATCGGGCACGATGACGTCGTTGTCCAGAGAAACGGCACTGTTCGCATAGAGGGCTCGCCTGAACTCCTCGCTCATAGACAGTACCTGCGAACGAGGCACGAGGTGCATCATTTTACTGGACAGGTTGCTCTCCGACGATGATAACTAGGTCTAATCGAGGAGGTAAGAGGCAAAGTCTAGTATTCATTGGCGATATCCATGAGACTTGATTGAGTTTACGTTACGAATGAAACTCTAAACGAATGAATTTCTAAGGGTGCTGCGCTTAATGTGTGTATGCGGACGGTCGTCGACATTAATAAAACACACGTGAGACGAAAAACCTTTCCTAATGTCCATTAAACACAGAAAACACTATCTTGCAACATGCACACGATGACTACTTTGGATAAAAGACCTTGGTGCGTTCTGCAAAAGTGGACGGCGGACAGAATGGATAGAGTCAGGCGGGATATTGGAGCAAATGCAAATGTAATCGTTTCTTTTTATTTTATTAAAAAAAAAAAAAAAAAAAAAAAAAAAAATACAATTGACATCACAGCTGTTATAAATAAAATATATAATAATATATACTGTAATTTTGTCAGATCCATTAAGTATAATAAGTTATCGCTTTTAACGAATTTAGAATCATCTTTTTTTTTTTTTTTTTTAAACGTTTCACTTTTACGCCACCTGATTCCGAAGTGCTCCCGAAAAGCTCTATGCTTCCCGCTTTTCTTATAAAATTCAAACATGAAAATGTGCTGGGGGAAAAAAAAAAAAAAAAAAAAAAATGATGTTCTGAGCGTTTCTTTAGCTTCTGACCTCCTCGGTTTAACTAAAACTAAGCACATTTAGGGCACTACCACATTCAAGTGTCGTGTTGTACTCTGTTAACTTACTACGCTCTCGTACGTAATCGTAGTGGGTGCTGCTGTTTATTCGAGTCAATTGTCGGATAATTATTAACGTAAGGAGGCCGCCTGCGTGAAATGTGTGCCGATATTAAATTACTTTTTGTTCCGCCATCACACGGAGTCGCTTCGCTTGTATAATGCAATACGCACGCCAGAAAATGCAAATGCCACGCGGTCTGCACGTCCGTACAGACGGTAACAAAACCGATGGTAAACACCTGAACCGCAGAAGCTAGCAGCATAAACGAGCGGCCTTGGAATAAAATCGTATCGGGCGAGCGATTGTACGCCGCATCGATTGTATCGCGATTGAAACCCGAAAGTCGGCGCATAAATGATAGGAGCGGAGAGAGAGAGAGAGAGAGAGATATTGCCAAGTAGGCAGAAATTATTATATAGATTTAAGAAGAGATAATTGAGAATTTAGGAATAAACGAGACCACGCAGTTATCTCTTGAATTAAAAAGATTAAAATAAAAAAAAATTACTATTATTATTATTATTATTATTATTAAATAAATAAATAATTAATAATATTAATAAATTTAATAAACAAGGATAACTGTGGAATCATAGGACTGCGAATAAAAAGTATGAAAAATGTAAAAATAGTTTTAATTAAAAGCTTAAAATCGAGATAGGTGTGTTTTGATACGAGCTTGTTACAGTCCCATCGTCCCATCGGGTTCCATTTGATTTTACACTACAAAGCATAATTACGCAAATATTTTACGCAACGTTATGTACTTTTTTCTCCTCGCTCTAAAATAAAATTTTCCATAGATAAAGGAAAATTAAGAACAATATAAAAGCAATATAGAATCAATAACAGAGCGATTAGTCGAGCAGGAACTAATCTTCAGGAACGCAGTAAAAATTACAATTTATTCGTTCGATATATATATATATATATATATATATATATATATATATATTGCTAATTCACGAGCACGAATTCAGAAGAGATATGTCTCGTAGGATAGAAACGTTGGTTTTATGGCTGGTTAATGTCACGCATCGTCAAATAGCGCAACGCGCTGTGTTTATCGTACACTGAATTATCGGAGAGGTCCGTCGATCGATTCGGCATACGACATATTCGCACACCTGAGAGCGATAACAATTTTCACGCAATTCTCCCGCCCTCCACGGGCACGACACGCGTCGTTGCAGCTCTATACACGTATCGTATTCTCACGAAAACCGGTACGATATTTGATAATTCTTACCACTTGATCGTGTACGCTAAATGTGACACGACAAAATGTGTTACAGCTGTTACAGTGGTATTGCTTAATACATATCGGAAACACGCGAGTGAGAGAGAGAGAGAGAGAGAAAGAAAACATTGATGATTATATCATGTCTCACACTACGATGAATGTTGAATGGGTGGAGAGTCCGGGTATGTGTGTCCTTAGATTTTTTTTTTTTTTTTTTTTTACATTTGAAAATCTGTTTATAGATATGTTTTGTTTACGAAGAAAGTTCATTTGCTTTCCTCAATCGATATTACGTAATTTTCAGAATTAAACGGAAACTTCATACCTTTCACTCCCCCCCCCCCCCCCCCCCGTTAATACAACTGCGTATCCTTCTATTTTATAAACTTGGAAATGAATTCGCAGGAAAATTTCATTATTTGTTACACTACAGATCTCAGCTGAATATTGAATTTTCAAAGAAGAATATTCGAATGACGTCAAAACACGGCGAAGTGAGATCGTGGGTTATCATTAAAATATACAAATAAAATAGCCGCCATTTGTTCGATATATTTTATACTTCAGAGCGATATGATGACATCTTGAATGACATTTTTACACATCGATTGTCTCTCATCATGCATTTTTGTTATATACGTCATTTATAAAAATGTCTTTGAAAAAAATTCCACTTAAGAAGGACGCCGACTGTTTACTGTTTTTAACATTATCGGTCATTATCAGGTGAACCTGTATTTTTTGTGTGAAAAAGAAAAACGCAAAAAATTCCGATAACCTTTGATCCTGCGATTGGAAGAATTTTACCTCTTGACGCGAATGTTTATTATGAACTGGTATCTGTCACGACTTGATCGAATGATGTTATTCTAACATTTAAAAGAGTTAAGTACATTCGATGAGAAGAAAGATCAACAAGAGAATATTACACGGAAATTAGCAAGATTAAACAAAGCCAGAATTAACATTTTTTTTTCTTCATTAAACTTCTATTACTATTATGATTATTTAGTATATACAAGTATATCAATACAATTATATTGATTTATTATATTTGATATTAATATATCGATGTTAATAACAAATATTATGCAAATTGGGATATATATTGGATTAATAATATTAGGCAATCTCAGCAACAAATTAATTTCGATATCATCTACTATCATAAATTATTATTATCATTATCATTAAACTTGTCTCTAAAATTTCTGGAAAAACTTGAAAAGTTAAAATGATGATCGTATAATCCAGATTCTTTTCGGTTTGCAAAAGGGAGAAAAAAAAAATTCAAAATGCTAATATCCCGAGTTACGTTACTTTTCCACGTTTTGCGGAAAGAGAAGCCAGATATTTATTTATGTAAAGATTGTACTATCGCAATATGCAAGACCACGAGCATATCGTACTTTTGACATTCTCTCGCACAAACGGATATAAAAGTGTCGTCATTGCCGGTCAATCGTTCTTTACTTGTGTGTTGTCAAGTTTTTTTTTTTTTTTTTTTCAAAGCCGATTATCATTATCGACTACTTCACTGGATGCATCGCGTTAACTTCAATTTAGCGACTCTCTGTTTCAGATGTTCCGCGCACAAACAGCTCGTTAATCAATGCAATTATCAGTTTTCTAATTATTACGGGAAAACAGTATGGCGAGTTGTCGCTCGTTATAAACAATTTTGTCCTATCGTTCATATAAAAAATACCATGCGTTTTATATTAACCGTTTACTCTTCGCTTATTATTATTTTGTTATCCTTTGAATTTTGCTGATATATTATTATTATGATTATTTTTATAATTCATATTCAGATGTTGACACCTTGGGAACAAATAATTCTTCTAGAATTTTCGTTTTTTTTCGAGGTCTTTACATTTCACATTTTTTTGTCAATATTTTCAATATTGTAATTAATTCCAATCAAGATTTAATATAAAATAAAAATCCAAGTAATTCTAATCAATATCTGGCAAAATTTTATGTATTTTGTATATGAAAAACATCAGAATGGCCTTCCCAATTAAAAAAATAAACAGCCTATAATTTATGCTACTACATACACTCTATAAGAAACGAGTGTATCGCGTGTCCCCGTCTTATGCCTATCTTATAATTTTAATATTTGTTTCGTAACACTCGGGTGCGATTATTACGTCGAACGATACAGTGACAATAATATTCAGACAGTAACCACCACATGCGTGATTTGAAATCTGAGAAGCAGCATTGATCGATCTTCGCGATCTTGGAGGTCATCGTGAGATAAGAAAGGCAGATTGAAAGAATTTTACGAAAAACATGTGTACAAACTGTATCAAAGCTACGTTATTTTTCAACAAATTTTTCAACGAATCGAAAATCAACCTTTTTTTTTTTTGTTGCAAGTCTGAAGTCTAGATACCAAATTATGCGTCACTCACTTGCTATTCGCGATTCGGAATTTGCAATTTATCCTACTATGGGATTTATGAATGTGCAAATTTGCTATCAGAATTCGTTATTTATTATTAATTTATTATTATGTAATTCGTCAACGGAGTGATTTTTTTTTTTTTGACGAAATCTAATCATAAGTCACTTGCACGAATTAATTAATTTTTTTTTTCTAAAAAACACCGTTTACTTTTAAGAAGTTTCATATTTCACTGGCACTCATAGTTGTTATTAATAAAAATTCAATAAAGAACCTTTTTATCTCTGCTTCTTGTTTTTCTATTAACGTCTATAGCGATAAGAAAAAACGGATTTCACAATGGAGGCACTTCACTGTGATGTATCACAGAAGGCGAGACTTTCAGGCGTGCTCTGTATGGAAAAAAAAAAAAAAAAAATAAGCTACAAAAGAACCATCCTTAACGCTTCTTTACGGGTAATACGTGCAAGTCAGGTATCAAAATAGAACACGGAAGAACACGTTTCATTCCTCTGACAGGTTAACGACCGTGAAAAGCCCATTAGTCAGACGTTAGTCAATCTCGATTGAACTAGCAATGACAAAAAAAAAAAAATATAAATTAACCTTCTCGCCACTCGAAGAGTTAAACGAATCTTTGTCGCGAAGATACCAACAATCAAATTAACACAGGAACGGATTTGTAGTTTATTTCTAATTTATCGCTGCGTAGTGGTGAACATAGAACGATAAGCGAGAATTTTTTCTCATTCTTGAAATGTCTTCTTTTTTTTTTTTTTTTTTTTTTTAATACACGTATTCTTTTCGCGATAAACAAACTGCGTTTTGCTGCGATTTACCTGTTAAGGAAGTGTGAAGAGTGACGTCTAACTAAATTTGCAAACTCGTGAGAATAATTGCTCACAGTAACCGCTTTTAGCTAGAAAGAAACAATCTAACAAGCACATCCAAACGTTTCTTAAAGGTCACCTGACCTGAATCTTTTTAGGGTCAGATGGACTGATTTTGGTCAAAAGTGGATTTAATTCGATTAACAGAACACTGTTGTGTACGATAATTGCGATAAAAAATTGCGACAATGTAATTATTTCCGCTGCAACAAACATCCTGTACTACAAATAATCTATATGATCGTTATTTTTTTTTGTTATAAAATTATAATAATAAATATAAAGATTTTTGTTAACTACGAATTGATTTAAGGAAGACGTAAATATTGAATAATTTATATTCAAAAATATGAATAAATAATGTGCGATATTTCATAATATATATATATATGTGTGTGTGTGTGTGTGTGTGTGTGTGTGTGTGTGTGTGTGTATTTTTTAATATATTATGAGATATCCATCTATGTTCCAATATTATATAAAGCATATTGATATATCTTACGTATAACAAATTATTAAAGATTACAATTATTGAGAATTGTATAAGTTATTAATAAAGCTTACCGTAAGCATTCTCGATGAATGCTGAAAGACATAATTTAAAATGGGACACGGATCGACTGTCATTATCGGTGCACAATTAACAAAGACGTGCGTTATCGTATTCAGTAAACCTTAAATTCTTCTATTATATCGATTTAAATATTTTCGATTTTCGACTATATAATAATTTCAAATTGCATTGCTTTCACAAATCACGTTTTCCCGTTTACAATTCTAATTGAGCAGCGCGCAATTAAGACAGTTCTTCGCATTCACGAGATTCCAAGTCGACACAATGGAAACTTCATTGAAACTGGAAACTTTTTACTATCCCGATTGTATAAAATTGTATAAAATTTGCGCGCAAGTTTCAGCTCTACGCAGCAGTTGCGAGATTCGTGCGACCTGCAGGACGAATCGATTGAAACTGACCGATGTCGGAGGCACACGATCCGATTTCTTTCAGAGACCACTACACGAGAAATTTCGAGAGAAAGAAAAAAAAAAGAGAGAGAGAGAGAGAGAGAGAGAGAGAGAGAGAAAAAAAATCCTTTATCGGGGTCTGTCTCCGGTTTTCCTTCTTCCTACTTAACGTCAAGTATACATAAATTTCTGCCAAATGCTCGCGTTGGCCTCGAGTGCATTATTCTCGTGGGCGATCGTCCTTCGATCTCCTAGCCGTCCTGATGCGACGGGATCTCCGATAGCGACGGGCCGTGTTAAGAAACCACGTGGAGAAAGAAAGAGAGAGACACGACATCGGTGTCGACATTCGAGCTGCCAAAAATGTTTTTAATGATGCCGGCCTTAATGATGATCGTAACAACCAACTTCCGTATGGCATTATGAGATTTCGGATGGATTTCCGTATATTTATCTCGCGAGGTTTTTAAATAAGTACTCTTTCTCGCAAGGACGAAATAACCTAGGAAGGTTCTCTTAAGGAAATACATCGGATATATATATATATATATCGTTGTCAATATATATTGTAATATTAAATATTAAATATATGTTGAAATTCGCAAATTCGTTTAATATATTATGAAAAATGAATTTAATAATCCGATGGTGTGAAAAGAAGCAAAGAAAAGTCAAAAAGTAAAGAAATGAGAGTGAAATAATACGACGAGATGATAAAGAGATCATCTAATTAATCGTCGTTAACGCGATGGAGTTTGAAATAAAGAAAATTTTTCCAGAGCACAGAAGATAACACAGGAGATAATCGCCTTCTTCCAACGATTAAAGAAAATGGATTACCAACAAGTTTCAATGGATTCGAGTAATAATGTGCCTTATCCGTTTCCGAGACATGATTCAGATCGAATTAACGATTCCGAAAGAAAATGTACTTGCTTTGACAGATGAGATCGTAGATACGGCAATCTCGCTTATCTCGCTCGCGTTGCCTTTATTTCGCGGATGAAGACTTTTTGCGATCAAAATGAGTGTACGATGTTGTACTCTAAAGCTGGAGGATAAGTCATCGCTAGATTAAAATAAATATCTACCTGATAGGTGTACGGGTATAACTGTATGTATTCATGCCGATTATTCTGATATTTCTGACGAACGTGATCGTGTCCGGCCGTTATTTATGTATGCTAATCTTATGCACGGATCGTCTTGTACCAGGCGAGAGACAAGCCGTATCATTAATCAAAGATGGGAAAAACATTAAATGCCACGCTAATTCGCGCGAACGATGAAGATTTCAGTCCCGACGAGTTTACACACCGGGTATTACGCGCAAGCGGCGTGCGTATCCGTTTGGCGAACGAGACGATCTTTTCCGCGAGGGACTAAGGACTAAGGTGTATACGATAAAAATGCAAATGCTAATCCATAAAACACGGCGGAACACACACGTCGCATCGTGTTCCGTTACGCAATTCCCTATCGGAAATCGCGGATGTCGCGGATCCCAGAGGATCCGATCCGATATTTGCTTCTTGTTTGATTGTACTTTTTAATTTAATTAGGATCAGCGAGACCGAAGAAGCGACCGATAATATAGATATCACCCGTTACGGGAGATAATAAGGCGAGCTCCGCTCGGAGCCATAAATTGCCTTCAATTGCGTACCGACTGCAACGTGATCCGCTAATCGAAATTTCCTGGCAGTTTGCTGCGCGAGGAGTGTTATTGCGGGATATAATGCGTGAGCACAGCGGACGTTTAATGTCGTAAGTAGCCGAGCTAAAAATTATGTAATTTCGCAAAAAAGTGACGATGTCGCTTTAATAATTTCGACCACGGCATATTGCGTAAGGACTACGTTCTACGTCGGTCTAAAAAAAAAAAAATATCGTCGGAAACACTACTGGGGTATCTATTTGGATGCACGTGCTACATGTTAATTAAACCGTCCGTTAAATCGCCGCTTAATTAGCAAAGGACCAATAACAATTTCTATCTAAGTCTATAAATTAAATTCACTTGAATTGACAGAATTTTTTTTTTTTTTTTTTTTTTCGTACGAGACAAGGAAGCAAGAAAGTAGATATTCTAGTGTTACGAAAATTATTTAACCGCCGAGGTAACCGATAAATCTCTTGATCCCGAGATAATTGATGAGATACGTGATGGATATTCTGAAATAATCATCTATGAAAAACTTGACTCATCCTGCGCGTGGAAAGTTCGTAAAAGGAAATAAAAGCCAGTCACGAATGTTCAAGATTCAAGGAGATCGGGAAACGGCTACCAAAAGATCGCGAAGGGTGACTGCGATCGTTATTGACTGTAAAATGTCCGCTGTTTTCCTTTATAATTCCGAGCTAACGGGGCTGGGGAAATAAATAATGAAAGTTAATGAGTCTACAGTTCGAACGGATGTCATCGCACGAATGTCATTTCATACTTAACATGCTGTTTTTTTTTTTTTTTATATATATCGCGACATTCCTAAACAGAATACTACACAGCTATTATGATATGACTATTTATACAGATTACATCATTTTGTTTCTCTAAACGAAATGCGAATTGTATCGGAATCCTAAAATAATCTTTTCGCAAATTTACATCTGTCAAACTAACCCCACACGTTATTTTTTCACTGCGCACGTATCAATAAAATAATATAAATTTTTCAAACGAAAGGATGATCAATTTAATTTCTTAAAAATTTATTTTCGGCTATAAATGTAAAATGCTTGCAAATTATTTATTCATGTAATGTACCAGCATCGATCAGATTTCTTAAATAAATGAGGATAATCATCGCGCATTATCAAGATAAATAAAAATATCAAACACTAATTCATAATTAAATTTTTAAAAATAATAAAAATATTAAATATTAATTATATAAAATATTATATAATATATTAAATTATATATATATGTATATATATTAAATAATTTAGTATAAAAATATTACATCATTAAATATTAATTAAATATTAATTTAACTTTCCAATATTCTACAACACTACAAAAGATGTAAAATGCCATCTTCATATAAACACGTAATAAAATCATATTAAAAACTAATACGAAAGAAGTATAATTCTAGTAAAAATTTGAAAAGACAAATCCAATGCAATGAAGTCCACAATACATATGTATAACATGGAAATTAGAAGTATATCATAATATAATGCTTTATCTATGTAAATAATACAGATTAGTAATCATGTCTTCCAAAAACTTTGTTGGAAAAGAACGTGAAGATAATTTCCGCTCGACAAAAATAATTTTTATAACGATGATTAATGAAAATGATTAAAAGAATGATTAAAAGAATGACATCATGTTGCCCCGAATGAAAGTTGTATATTTATTATGCTTCGAATATATTGTGTACAAATTTGAAATTCTAATTAATAGAAAGTCTAATTAATAGAAATTCTCATAAAATTCTCTAATTAAGAATGACTTTTTTTATTATAATTTTTTATATTCTACATATTTTTGCTAAAGTTTAAAACTTCAAAGTAAAATTAATTATCATTAGCTGATATCTTTCGATGTTTTTATTGAAACAAAACAAGCTAAAGAAAAAAAACTTTCTTTCTTAGAAACTTAGAATCTTAAGAAGATTCTTATAAACATTTCTATTAAAATTTGTTTTAATTACCATATTATTCTATGAATCATTGTGGCAAGACTAATGTTTCAGAATAAGTCTTTTTCACAAATGTTGATTTTTTTATAACAAAAGTGCAACGACGTTATTTATAATTATATTAATATGTACCAAAAGATTTGAATTTATTGTAGGCAAACTAGAAATATTTGATTAATTTTGTTTCGAAAGTAAAATAAATGCATTCTTATTATTAAATTGTTCAAATTTCAATTTGCATCATTATTCATGGGGAAAGTTTACATTCAAGAAAATGTAATCTGATACCGAATTATCCCGTTATTTTTTTCTATTATTTCTGTTGCATCCTTCAATAATGCTAATTTTGACGATCGCATTACTTTCTATATTTAATCCCGATTACAATAAACTTATCTCGCTGCATATATCCAATATTTTGTAGAGAGAATTTTACTATAAATTTCTACCATAAAATCATAACTTTTATTCATCGGGTTGATCGAACGAATAAATTTCGAACGTATTTTAAGACAAGCGAAATATAAAATCTTTTTTTTTTTTTTACTTTCAAGAAGTTTTCACTTTCTTTATATCTCAACTTCTATCTGCCGCTTTAGAGAAACTGCTATAAATGCGATAACCGACAGTACGCATTATCTTTGAAATGATACTTCCATAAGTCGACATAGAGGTTGATTCTGAACGGCGCATTTTGCGGTGACGGTCTCTTTCTCTCTCTCTGTCTCTCTCTCTCTCTCTCTCTAGTTCGGTGAAAGGTGAGCTTAGACTCGACCAACCCGACAGGTTGTGTTAAATACCTCGTGTAAAGCCGCTCTTCTCGATTCATTAGCGTGCAAATTATGCGAAACAGATCAGCAAGCGAATGCATACCTCTTACGTATATCGTTACGTTTCCGCCGTAAACATTACATGGACATGACAATACCATACGTAAATAATTTCTTTATTTTAGTATATACTTTAAGTGAAAGAAATTCGTGAATAAATTAACCCGTCGAATGCATACGGCAGCTAAAATATATATAAAAATACGTAATAAAGCTATATTATAAATATATAATATAATAATTGCGGCAAACGTTACGTAACAATTTTTCATTATTACTATTTATGAACAAAATAATTGTGCATTTAGAGTTTTTTTTTCTATCTAAAGAAGCATGTTACGATTTGAAAGTCTTCTATGTGAAAAATCTTAATTTTTATGTGATTTTATAGTGCCTAATATAAAGATTCAAGTATTAAGATGTTTCGATATGGTCAGCCTCTGTTAGAGAGATGAAATAGACATTATGTAACTCTGAACTACATCTCTGACAATTGTACACACAATTGTATTTGCTCCGTGTGAGAGAAGGAAGCGTTTAAAAGCGGTTAAAAGACGCGAATATGCTCGTCTCAATTTTGACTTTTACCTTCGTTTTCTGTTTCAAGAATTTTGTGATCTTGGAGATCGGATTCGGCACCTTTGACCTCGGCATCTTCTCGGGTGTTCGCGTTAATAGACACTAAAAATCGCGACCGGCACCTTCTTCCTCGGTCCTTCTTTCTTTCGTTCGCAAAATGGAAAATCGTGCGAAAGTCGTTTACATTGTATTTCACACTCGAACGAATGTTTCTTCAATCGGCACAAAGTTTTTTTTTTTTTTTTTTTTTCCAAAGACGCAAAGAGCGAGTCACAAAACAAATGTAACTTAGTTTTCACTTCTTTTCTACTAACGCGAATGTCTCTCTCTCTCGAGAGAGAGAGAGAGAGAGAAAAATCGTCACAAATGATTCGAGAATTTGTTTATATCGACAATACGACCTTTGACATTCTCCGACTAGAGTTAGCTAGATTAATCATGAAGCAGCCGAAAGTTACTTCGTTGTTAACGCACGCCAGTCTACTATCTAATTTCCTCTTTATTTATTCTAGGCGAGTCACTTGACAACCGAGCTTCACTTGGCAAGGACTGAAGCGATACTGGAGCTTTCGGAATAAATCTAATACATTCATACAAAGTGATGACGAGCGAGAAGAGGGGAGAAGAAGAAAACGAGCGGCGCATATACTTTAGCTTTCCTCACGACTGCGCATCCTCAGCTGCGCAGCACGTGCTACCCACAGCTGTCCTAAAAATCTTCCCTATTCATCTTCCCTTTCCCGCAAATGCTCTCGTAAGTGACGACCGTCTTCCCTCTAAGTCTAAATTGACGTTAACATATTGAGCAAAATTCAGCAGAAGGTGTAGAAATTGTCTGTGTCTATTAGATTCCAATTGAATCTTCTGAACTTTATAAAAATGGAAGAGTGTAAGGTTATATTTGAAAAATATTGTATTTCATAACTTTTAATTTTTTTAAAAATTTTAATTTTCTGCACGCGAAGGAAGATTTGTAATTTTAAAAAAGAGACTTTTATCCAATCTTCAAAACAATTATTTACAATTGAAATGTATTTAACTTACTGTTAAATTTTATTCATTTTCACTTTATATATTAATATCAGTAAAAAAATTGTTTAATCAGTAATCATTTAGTAAGTAAAAAATAATTTTTCATCTTTAATTTATAACTTTTCAGTTTTTAATGTTTTATCTTACAAGCATTTACCGCCATTGTATTGTTAAAATTAATAATTTTCAACACGCTTTTGTGAAAAGTTTTGCATGTGCATATATTTTGTAGTGAAACGAATATTTTTGAGCGGCTTCAAGATAAACACTGAGCGAGCATCTAAAAATAAATTAAAGCATGCACGAAGCTTGACATCCTGTTATTTATTTTTGGACGATTAGTTCGCCAAGTATTCGAGGACAGAAAAATTCTCTAGCTGCGAATGAATTATAGAGTGCTTTTGTTACGTTAATAATGAGATCTTTCTTGATTAAAACAATTCTTCATTGATTATCAAAAAATTTGAATTATTCTTACATAAATAACACTTAAAAAAATGAGCTTTGTAACAATTTCCAACATAACAATTTTCAACGTCTTATATTGAATAATCTATTTCTTAACAAATTTTTATTTTCTATTGAATTTAAGTATTATTTTTATATACTGCATGTTTTGACACAATTTGTATTTTTAGCTTTTATATATCCTTATGTCGCATCTTGATAAATCAATCAATTTTTATTATCTGGATATGGATGATCTGATTGCGATATATATCGTGTCTTCTTTCGATTGCCAAATTGTTTTTATCCCGATAAAATCATTATTATTAACTTTATTTCACCCGATAAAACTCAAAAAGTTTATTACCCTATCAATACATCACATTTTTTTTTTTTTACGAAATAAGATAACGCTTAGAGATAAAAACAGAGGAACATTTTCAATTTAGCCTCATAGATGCTTACAAAGAAAAAAAAGTGCGTCTACGTGTTACGAACAACCGAGACGGAAAATATTCTCCCGAGAAAATGTTATCTGTTACATCTGTGTCAATTTACACCGACTGTGTCAATCCTCATCAATAATGCATCGCCATTATGCAAGCGCCAAGCAGTTCATAGAGTGATGACTCTTGACACAAGTTGGTCTATATTATTGTACGCTTACATCATGTAAAGGTATACGCAAGTATTTATTACGCACATAAGTATCCAAACTCGTTTTTCCGTGAATAGGTTTGCAACGATTATCCGTTTCATAATAGGAAATATGAATTGAATGCTCTCTCTCTCTCTCTCTAATGAGACATTCGGGTATCTTCTTTGAGACAATGTAAATATTCAAAGAGAATAGACCCTTCCGGTCTTTTATACCTTTTATACCTAGTACCAACTACTACTATTACGTTCCTCCACTTCGAGTTTAGTCTCGCGACATAACGTTATGTCTGTCACGATTACCATTTCGCCTTGGAATCGATAATATTTATGCGTCTTTGCGACGCAGCATCGATTTGCATGAAGTCGCACCGTGAGAAGTCGATTAAAAATAGGAAAAAGTTTGTATTTAATCTCGCGCGACGGATAATAAAAATGCGAGGAATCATAAACGGAAAAACTGTACTTGGAACGTTTCGTGATAGAAATATACATAGATATGTGATATATATATATAGAGAGAAAGAGAAAGACGGTAATAATATGTAATAATAATAATAATAATAATAATACGATACGATAAAAACATCGTGCATGCTGAGTTTTGGAGAGTATCATCAAACGAGTGCATGCTGCAAATACATCTAAATTCTAGTTGAGAATTCTATTCTACGACGAGGTGAGGAGCGCAGGTACATGCAGTCTGCTTTCGGCAGCGATGTGAATCGAGATAAGAAAACCGGAAGGTAAACCTGGCTCTGAATAAAATCCAAACAGCAGTCATGAGTCATCGTTAAATAAATTCGCTACTAAATAAAGTTCCCCCGTACATCATACCGCTGGTCTGTGCATTGATGATGTCCCGTGAATTATCGCGGGAATGTAAAATGAGACAACGAGGATGTGAGACCGCGCAAGTATCTCTAATATAAAAAAAAAAAAAAAAAAAAAAAAAAAAATTTACATACTTCATTTCGTATCGCGAAACAACACGATAATCGAGTGTGTACGAACCATCGGAAGCGGATGAAGCGGACTGGAAGACGGGTTAAAACAGAAAGAAAAAAAAAAAAAAAAAAAAAAAGACACCAAAACGATATAGGCACGGCCGCAACATCGCGTGACAGACGCCGAGAGGGGGGAAGGGGGGGGGGGGAGGGAGGGTGCACCCGAGATCTAAGACAAGGGTCTAGGGTGCGGCGGTGTTAGCTAAAAGGTGCATTGTTCAACATCGAGCAAATAGGGTGCCTAATGATATAGATATCATCGATCACCGGGGAGGAGGGCGGAGTAATCGAATACCTCCGGATCCTGGATCTGCTCGGAATCGGCCGACGTGCTCGAGGTCTTCAGGATGCTGTACAGCTTTACGTAGGGGGCCTTGATCAGCTGTCGGCCACAATAGAATCGGCCGCGTTTAGCAGATATATCCTCGTAGGATCGCGAACATCATTTTGTGATAAAACCTCGGCGCGATCCTCGCGTCGAAAAAAAAAAATCGACGACAACCACCGTCAAATAGAGTGGACTTTGGTGTTACCATCGATAGCGCGATTCCGCGAAACATTTAACGTATCTCGCACTATTTGACAGCCGGTCGACACGAGGATCGGGATTATCAGCGAAAATAAATTGGAATGTTTGCAAAAGTTAAGTTAGGAAAAAGAGGTCAATGTAAGGTTCGAGATACAAATCAGATAATAATAATCCTTTTCTCCTCATTTAAAATCGAACTTGTACTCGAACTTGAAATTAACAATCTCGCATTGAATCGTAAAATCAATTTCTCTGCAAGGGGGCTTTGAACTCGTGATCGTCAAATCAAATATTCAAACATTTTCCTCAAATATTTCCTCCCCTCGAAACGTTCCCGTCGTTAACGAGCGAGACTTTCGAATTAATCTATTAAAATGGAGACTCAAGTTGCAGACAACAAGCGAACAGACTTGCGAACTATGTATAAAATTTAAAGTCAAAGTAATTAAGTTTGATCCACTTATCAAGGACAAAACTTCCAAGAGACTGTTTTTAAGCAGTGACTTTGTCTGACAAAGTCTCTACTTGGATGCTAGAAAAGAGCAACGGGGGGAAGGGAAGGGAGGGGAGGGGAGGGGAGGGGAGGGGAGGGGGTGGGGTATCTCGCTACTGTTAATTTCCAATATCCACCGACGCCACCCCCGTGTCGCGCATCGACAGGTCGACTCACCTCCCAGGATTCCCTCGTCAACTCGCTGATGTCGTCGCCTTGGCCGTCGCGAGTCTTGCTCTCCTCCGTGGAATCCGCGCCCTCGCCGCTCTCGTGGGGCGACAGCTCCGGCGACAGGTCGGTGTCGGTGTCGGACAGGATGTAGCCGCGTTCCCGCCAGTAGTTCTCATCAAGCTCGCCGTAGAGGCTCGGCACCCACGCGTGGATGAACCTGTACAGATCGTCCACTCTGCAAAGAGAGAGGAGAATGAAAAAAAAAAAAAAAAAAAATGGGAGATCAATCAGGAAACATCAATTATATGCATTTGTCCAGCTCGTTGTCGAGCCAGGCTACCGGCAGGCTCTGCGCGACGTTTCGCAATGCGTGTCCTTGTATCGCGACGCGAACAAATTGCAATCATGTGCCGTGTTTTAAGCTATATATTTCATTCGTCGAAACAACACGACATTATTTTTTTCCACGTGCTGATGAATTATAAGATAGAGAATTTCTGGAGAGCTGTACACTTCGCTATTTTAATCAACCGATTTATTATTTATTGCGATAACGCATTATTTTTCAAGCTGGGTTTTTTTTTACTACCTGTAAAATCTGGGAATTTGTCTACGCTTTGGAAAATCAGGGAATTTTCGAGAAATTTCATTCGAAAATTAAAGAATTTTTTTGAAGTTGCTTCTTTTGATATTTTGTTTTTCTATTAATTGGGAGTTTATCAAATGAATTGATAAGTGGACTCTAATTATCGAGGCATATTGATTTTACGATTAATCTAATATTCAGTATTGAGGATAACGATTTCGTGTGGCATGCAATTTTGTTTAACAAAGAATATTTATTTCAGTAATTTTTATAAAAGTTGTTTATACCCATTATGTACTACGTAATTTTTTGTTTGTAATTTTTAAAAATAAAGTTTTCAAATTTTATGTAATATAAAATATTTATTTTAGAATTCTTATGTTTCTTTTAAAATCTTTCAAGTTTAATTATTGAAAGTCGTTTGATTCTTAATTTTATTTTACAATTTGTAAACTTTTACGAATGGAAAATATTAAGAATTTTGTACTTTGTACAACAAATATATATTCATTTGTAAGATACATTTAAAAATATTTTCATTTCTAGAATGTTTAATAAATTGTCTTGAAAAATCAGGGAATTTTTTTTCGAATTTGAGTAGACATCTTGTTTTTCTCCTCTTAAATCGCAAGTGAAGTTCCACTGGATTCTTTCTTAATCGACATGTGCAAAGAAATTCCTTGTGCATAAATATTAAGGACTCTCCACGATAAAAACATATTTATTTATACATATTTAAAAATTCACTTTGACGTAAAATTGTTAAAAACAAATTTATTTGAAAATCGGGAAATTCGCAGAGAACTTTTTTTGCGAGTTTAAGTAGACATCCTGTTTTTCCTCTCTTGAGTCGCGATGCGATATGCAGTTGGGTTCTTTTAAGCGACACGTGCGAAAAAATTCCTCGCACGATAGATGCGAAACCTTAGCCTTACCTGCGATGCAGGAAGGGCATCACGTTCGTCATCGTCCCTCTTACGTGGCGGTCGTAAATAAAATTCAGTACACCGCCGACCGTGTCTATCGCCCGATTCATAGTCGCGCCGAGGACGAGGGGGGGGGGGGGGAGGCGAAGGGAATTGTGGCTCCAAGCCAACACGTCACGCGTCAGCCAGCTCCAAGTCACGGCCTAACGGCGCGCGTGCGCGCGCGCGCGAGACCGATCGTTCGTGCTCGCGAGACGTGTCGCTTCGGCGCGTATCTCGGTGTTCGCGATCGACGCGATCTCCGATTTTCTAACCTCCCGACAATCGGCACACTTCGCGATATCCACGTCTTGTTCGCGCGCCGACGATCGCGTCCACGGCTCGCGCTTTCGGTCGCGCGACGCGGCGGCGAACTCCCGGGATGCGTACGCGCGAAACTACGCAATACGCGAACACTTTACGCTTTACCAAGCCGGAGAACCACCGGAAAACAACGCAGGGACGGCTATCAGATACGTCGCGCTAACGTCAAGAGAGGCGGACGCGTCACGTGCCGCCGATTCGCTCGGTACACCTGCACTTTTGTTTTGTACGCGTTTCACGGAAAATTTCTCGCCGTACATCGCGCCGATATACCGAATCAAAATTCCTCTGCGTTTTCTCTTAAAATGTAAAACCCTAAAAAAATCATGGTAGTTATGGATACGATTTCAAAAAATTTCATATAATTTGGTCTGATTTATCTACTCTGTGTCTATTAAAATGTTATAAACAAATTCCTTGAATTTTTTCAGGAACTTTCGTTTAAAATTCCACATAAAAAATTAAAGAATTCTTGAATGCAATTTTAAAATAAATTTGTCTTATTGTATGCATATATTTTCTAATTCTAATAAAAAAGAAAAAAAAAACAAAAAAAAATATTTAACATTTCGATATTAATGCTTTTGACTTAATCATTCTTGTGCAAAGAGATGGATTGTCTTCATAAAAACTCGCAAATTACATTGATGACGTTACATGAATACGTATACGATGTACACGGATATATATGCTATACTACTAACTATGCTAATGCTATGCTAATTACTAACTTGAATGATTGATGGATTACAACTTGTATTATAAGATTATTAAATTTTTTTCAAATTTGATTAAAATATCTATTAAAATTACTATATATATTTAAAATATATATAATAAAATATTAAGTAATTAATGATTCTTTATTATTTTAAATAGAATAAATATCAAGTAAAACGATAATAAAATATCTCAAATTTTATATAACACAGCATATTTTTAATTCAACTTAAATAACAATTTAATAACAATTAATAACAATTTTATCGTGCGTGATAATTTTATTGTATTATAATCAGTCGGTAATGTCGATCATTGACTATTTTCGTCGTTCGTTTAGTTGCATTAAATGAAATAAATGAAAAAGAAACTAACAAAGATCTTTTGAAATACACAAAG
Organism: Pogonomyrmex barbatus; assembly: GCF_055798465.1. Taxonomy (NCBI): domain Eukaryota; kingdom Metazoa; phylum Arthropoda; class Insecta; order Hymenoptera; family Formicidae; genus Pogonomyrmex; species Pogonomyrmex barbatus. Next base: position 663,060 of record NW_028297120.1, read on the forward strand.
ACAGAAGCACAAAGATTTATAGTATTAAGAAAATATATCAAGAATTTTTTCATTGTGTATAAATGTTTTCATAATTATGTCCTTGTAAACTTTGTGAAAGTTAAAAAATAAACTTCTTAAAAAATTTGTTTAATACGATTGTTTCTATAAATTTTGCTTTAAAACATTTTACACTTTGCTTAATTTGTACTACGTAGCTTATAAAAATCTTTTATATTATTTTAAAAATTCTTATTGTTACTGATGATATATCAAATTGTATTAAATTGACCTAAGCTTATCACCAAACATTGTAAAATTTATTGAATTTTGTGATAAATTATAATAAAAAATTCTTTCCATTATCAATTAAACTTTTTACATCTGTTTTGAATACTCAAGTTAATTTTTTTTTATATTATTTAACAATAACGATGTGCGATTTGACAATATATCATATAATACCATGCCATTTTTTCTTAAACCGCAATGCAATATGCAATTAGTTTTTTGTTAATTGCAAACTCGCATATTAACAATCGCAAATATAATTCAAATCGTAATAAAATATTCAGTCATCAAATATTTATATAGAAATAGTAAAACAAAAAATTATCTCCTCGCATGTTACATAAATATACATTTGACTCCGATATAAACGTAGAATATATTATTATAAGTTTATTTTTAACATATTTAACATGTTTGATATTGTTCTTTATTTATATTATTTTATATTATCTTTATTTATTTATTTATGTAAAAATGAAAAATATGTAATTTAAAATCGCATTTATGATAAAAAAAACAATATGCGACTCAACATCGCGTTTATGATACAAAATCGTGCACATATTCATTACATCCGCGATAAAAAATTGCGATGCAATACATCACATTTACTAGAATTCTTAAGGAAGATCGTAATGGAATGATGTATAATTTTGTAAATCGTATATCTCTACTAGTCGTATACCTCTATAGCTTCTATTTAGAGTCATAAAATTTTATTGAAGATAGTCGGAAATTCCTCTTTTGAACTTCAAAGTAGGAAACTGCTTATTGCTTATTTCAGGTGCAAAAGAGAAGAATATAAAATAAACTTGTCGCAATCCTGCAGAATTTATAAATGTTTTAAAAGTAAGATCAAAAGCAGAAATAAAAATTTCGACTCGGGAAGTTTCTCTTCTGATCAAAGCTTTTCGCAATTTTTCCTCTTTTCAGCTCTTCTAAACGAGTAAACGCAAGATTTATCTCGACACGTTTTCGTCATATTTTCGAAAATAAAAATTATATGAAATTATTTCTTTTCGCATAATTCATTCTCGAGTCGATAGAATTATTTTGTAGTTATTAAAATAGTGCGATATAAGATCAAATTTCAATTCAATTCAACGAAAACTCTTGACTCGAGTGATCGGGTGGAATTTAAATAAAACTTGTGTCTTTCGTTAAAAAAAATTATGAAAAATTCCAAAAATATTTTCCCGATCATAAATCTTGAGATATTTCAGATCAAATTTAATTTTCAGTCAAATTCGATGTGTTTTATAAATGATTGATGATTAGACAAATAAAACTTGGAAACTCCGTTGAATAAATCCACCGAAGATGTATTTCAGCAATTTTTCAGATCGAATTAAATATTAATGATATTTCAAGTTTTTTATTTAACTTTCGACCAAGTTCACCACATCATGTATCTTACATTTCTTATAACACTTTGCCTATCAAATGTTGCGTGTTAAATTTATGTTTTCAAATATTTCAAGTTTTATTTCTTTAGAATTAGTGATCAGTGAGATACAACAAATTTAATTGAATTTGATCTTAAATATTTCAGAAAGCTGTATTACTCAAAAAAAATTATTGCAATTCTTCATAATTTTTATATTTGATAAATGTGTAGTAAGTAAGGTAGTAGTAGATAAGTAAGATTTAAATTCTAGTCAAACACTTGGAATCGAATCCTCGTCAGATATCGTTATCAGAAATCGCGAGTGTAACGAATAAAAAAATGTCGCATGCGTCGTAGCAAAAATAAATCTTAATCCACGATGTCTACATTTTTATAGACCACTCCAGTAACTTTATCTTCAGCTCGCATCATCGTGATTGAGAATTTTATTTATAAACTCTTATTTAACTTCAAATTAAATAAAGTCTCGTCTCTTCGGTGATAGTTAATAAAAAAAAAAAAAAAAAATATTAATAAAAGATATCAGAAGTGAGAATTTTTTACGTGCGTGTACATTTTTTTTTTAAATATTAAGTGCACACACGGAAAAAAAAAAAAAAAAACCAATTCTGTCACTCGCTAAAATCGCGTGCGTATCGATATTTTATTTTTGTAACACTTGCGAGCGTTAATGAGAATATTATTTTTGGCAATTTATAATTTATCTGATGATGATATAAGAGCGATTACCGAGAATTCAAATTGATTGATTCGAAACGAGGTCGCTCTTGATAGATCTTAATCTGGACGAACACTCGAGCTGATCTTAATATATATATATATATATATATATTGGTCGATACAATCGCGGTACTGGGAAATGACCGGTGATATTTGTAAACAAGTGGCACTCATAAAAATGTCTGTCAACGAGATTTGTACGATATCATGATGTATGTGGACGAAAGGTGTTTTCGAAATTCTAAGAATCATTATCTTAATTAAACAACAACCTTCAATGCGAGACATGTTTCTCTCGTTCTCTTTCTTTTTTCTCTTTCAAAATTAGAACACGCATTTCGTATTTTGTATTATTACGAGATGCGAAATACGATGACAGAAATTGAAGCGAAAATGAAATAAGAATCCAAACATAATCTGACCGACGTCTAAATTGCGAATTTCGAAAAATCGTGTAGCACACATCCTCGTCATTTCAGATTTTCCTACGTTAAGTTTTCATACTGCACACGTGCAAAACAAAGTGTGTTCGTTAGTTTAAATGCTTTTTTTTTTTTTTTTAAACACGTACAACAAGAAGAAGAACACTGGTGGTCGGTAAACTCTTGATCGAGCATCGAAGCGAGCCTATAAATAGAGGATCCGGCGAAAATCTATTTTGCGTGTCTCGCGACGAGGCACGTGTCCGTTCCGTAACGCGTTCCTCTGGCTGCCATTCTTTCGAGAAGATGTGCGTAAGCTTGGCCGTACGTAGCCAAAAATAGCGGGCGCTTTCGCCCGAAGGAAATTTACCGGCGTGTTTTACCAGCCGAGAAACGTCACCGACGAATATCTATTCGCGTACGATCAAGCGGTTGATTTATCGCGGACAACGTGGCGCCTGCGACTCGTTTTTTCGACGACAACTTGATCGTTAAAAAAAAAAAAAAAAAAAAAAAAACCAATATCCTAACGCATAAAATTTCAGGAATGCACGAATTCCGAAAATTCCTGTTTGTCGTGTTTATCACAAACTCGATAATCCCGCAGAAACGAAACAGAAAGGCGAATCGAGTTATGTTAATGTCCGAAAGCCGCATTCCATCGACGACCAAATTTGTTTATAATAAACTTTTTTTTTTGTAATATAAAGTTTTACATGCAGAGTAATAAATCTTATCATAAAAGAGAGTCTTCGACAGGGAAATAAGCATCATTCAAATTCTCGTTGAGTTATAATGTTATAATAGTTTCGAGTTTTGGCATCGCGCAAGATAGCAAAGTTTGTCAAGTTTAGACGACAATTATAGTTTGTAAATCGTAATACAAACTAAAATAGTCTGACGGCGGGGAGATTTTTCAATATTGGCGTTATATGTATCAAGTCGCAATAAGAAATCCGATAAGTGAGAGATCGAAAGAATAATGAATGTGAAAGATAATTACCTGTTGCGTGGCACGCTGAACCAGTATTCGGGACGCAGCTTCTTTTTGCCGTAGCTCATAATTGGTGTCGACCGTGGTATCTTTTTGTCCTTGGGTCTTCCCGTTCGCAGCCTCAGGTACAACGGCGGATCCTCGCAAGATCGTGCAGGTCTCGGGATTAATTCTACATAATGCAGAAATGCGTTTATCAGAAATGATAGATCGGATGGTACTCCAATAATAAGAGTTTTTTTTTATAATCGATTTTATCTTTCCGATATAAAATCCGCGAATTCAGGCAACATGACTCACGATTTCGTCGTAACAAAGGAAAATCTTGTTGCGATAAGAAGCTCGTATATACGTATACTTATATATACGTGAGATTACTTCCGTGAGGTTCTTTAGGAACTACTAAAAAAAAAAAAAAAAAAAATCACATCCACACAAAAATACACAGATAAGTTGAAAATACGAAATAGAATAAGAATTGGAAGACGAGGCAAGCACATTATCATAAAAAGGTGATTAGAGGGTGTTAGAGTAAGAATTATCGTGTAAAGGGAAAGAAAGAACGGCGAAGATAGAATATCGTGATAGATGGATAGCACATACGTATCACACAGATATTGTAGAAGATTGGACAAAATATATATATATATATATGTGTGCAACAAGAAATGGTGATGAAATGGAAATAACCATTACAGGTGGTACGGTGTATAGTTGCCCGTAAGTTGCGCAAATCATGTTTAATGCACGACAGTAAATAAGATCAGTAAAAGACAAAAAAAAACAAAAAAAACATGTTACGTTCGACAAACGTACGAAAGAGGCAACTGAAGAATTTGGGAATTTGCGGCACAAGGATAAGAGCAAGCTAATACTGTATGAACCTACCCAGGCCTTCGAGTTCGGGAAAATTAGGTGCTTGGACTAGAGGGGCAACAGAAACAAATGACATTACTGCATTAGTATGAATCTATTGCTAGCTAAATGATGAAACCCGTTGTGCTAATCTGAAATAGATAATAGATATTATTGGAGAGAAAGAGAGAGAGAGAGAGAGAGAGAGAGAGAGACAGAGAGATGATTGAGTAATTAATGCGGAAACAACAGTTACTAATACGAAAATCTATAACAATCGAACAAATCACACGTTATATAAAAGTGACACAATTTGTTTTTAAATGATTATTCGATTATTATATTGGAGAGATTGAGACGTAAAAATTTGATATTCTATGCTAGGTATGCTTTAAAGTGTGACAATTAAAACGTCATTTCAATTGAAACAAGACGCGTTCGTCATGCACGTGGCACAAAGGGTTTCAAGATTCTGAAGATATATTCGTATATTTTGTTTTTAAAGAAATATGTTATGAAAGTGCTTGTTGTTAATAAAATTTTTATAATAAAATGTCATTTAATGAAGTACATATTTCTCAAAGAAATCCAGCTCAAAATATGAGATTGATGAAATGAATTTATGTGCGTTAATAGAATATATGTTACTTTCTTTTCAAATATTCAATAAATGTTTTATTTATATGTACATCGAAGAAAAGTGATATTTAACATTTATTTAATAAAATAATACATGGGACTGACAATGATAAAGAAGTATGATTTAACAATGATAGATCTTAATGTACACCAAGATAAGCGCATTTGGTTACTAATCTCGAATTTGCCTGGCGGTTTAAAACGGAAATTTAACGAAATTTCGAAAACATGAAAATAATTGTTCTCGCGCAGATAATAATTTATAGCCAAAGGCGCTCGAAATTCTTCTGAGATAGGGACAATAAACTGGCAAAACAACACGGTTTAAAAAGCTATCTATGCGTTTTCGGGCAAGTGCAGTGCGTGATGTATTAATCCCGTTTGCCATTCCCTTATCGTCACTTATATCAATTTCTTTCTATTCATATCAATACTATAATATTAAATATAAATGACATATGAAAGTAACAGATAAGTGTTTTCGTGTAAAAGGAAAGTCTGTTGGAGTATGTCTTCATGATTATTAAACTATCCATTCCGGTAGGACGTGAAAATACTTTATGGATACGTCTCTATGCGAGCGTGATACTTACTGTCAAAACTCACAAACAATTCCGGCATATCCTCGACCGAGACCATACTGCGGTAATCCAATCGGGGTGCTGTCGTGGAAGTTTTGCTACCTCGACTGCTATCGACACTACTGCTGCCGGAAGATGTTAAAGGTTGTTGTCTAATAAAAGTACCCACGGAAGACCGTCTGAAAGGAAATTTGTGAAAAATTTCCAATTGTAAGAGAGAAGGAACAAGTTTTTTTTTCGTTAGACAACATTCCAAACGCTTCTGAACAACAAGTACATGTTAACTGTTAAATTTCTAAACTAAATTATATCACGTCACGAGTTGACATATCCTCATAATTCAGAAGCGATATGTATAATACATCAATAACAATAGCAATAAGGAACATTAACAATCAAGGTGTGTCTAGTATATATATATGACGAATAATAAATCATGTGATTGCTTGAGAATATTAAACAATGTGTTAAATTGATTATGTGTTGGCTAATTACTAAATGATCTGAAGAGCAGTACCAGCAGTGTCTATCACCAAAGTTTTTCAACAAATAACATGATTTACCTGAGAGCAGGAGTCCTCAATCCTAGAGTGTCTTTAAAATTAAAAAAATAATAGCGAAACAATGGAAAACTGTGTGGGAGAGAGAAACATTTGTATAATAAAATCCTCAAAACATTTTGACAATATATCTAATATTTTATTGCTGTAATATTTATGTTTATATATAGATTTTTAAATAATACAATGTCTCTCTCATAATTATAAGTTAGAGAGGATCTTACTGGGACAAAATGTTTCTAAATTGACAGGTACACATATGGAAGCTGATTAGACGAAAAGTAGATTAGGTAAAGAATAGAGAGGACTAAGGAAAAGTGGAAGCATAACATTGCAAGGTCATGATCGGGTCCAGACTCACCCGATGAGGCCTCCTGGACCAGGTGAGAAATTGCTGGAGTCCTGGGAGAGAGAGGAGGCGGTAAGCGGAGGAGTTCCGCCCGCTCTACCGCCCCCGCCACTCTCTTCGCTGGGGGTTTTAGCAAACAGGCCCGAGCTAAAGTCACTCACCAGGTTGATCGGCGAGCTTTTTTCCACCACCATTACATATTCTTTGTTAGTTATGTTAGAAATGGTAGTAAAGCATAATGAATATCTAACTTTGTATTATAAGCAACGTGCAGACGCAGCATAAACGTCTTCAAGTTCCCTTATAATCAAGTTCCCTCATAATCGCGTAATAATTATCGATCTTTCGGAAACAATGAGTGGACCGACCATCTATAATATATACCTTCATACACTTATATATTCCTTTCACGAGTTTTGTACCCCGTAACGCTTTTCATATGCCATAAGCTCGTCCTATGCGAGTAGCTAATGTACACTATGTTACAACAAATGAGGCTATATCTGTTTCACAAAGATAAAATTAACTTTATTTAGCAAAAAATGACGCAATAAACATATTACACAAGGAATAATTGCTAATAAATAACCTCATTTGTATACTATATTTTCTAAAAGTTCGCAAAAAGCAAATTAAAATAAAAGCGATAAGATCGTCTGTTTCGTTTGTCTGTAAATATGCATCTTTGCAGTTACTCATTCTTAACACAGATAAATAGAAGAGTGTGAAAAGCAATTGTAAAAATATTATATGTTCAAAGTAATTTAAACACGCTAAATTATTTGTCGATAATTATCAAAATGACATAAATTTGTTCACCTCGAAAAGACTTTGCTGAAAACAGAAGAGTGATGGGAATCTGCACTATTCGGAAGGCTTGACATTTTATCAGAGATGGATTTACTGCTGTCGTCATCTTTTTCTCCAGTTAAACCTTCCATCCAGGACAATGGATATGATAGACGTTTTAGCATCTAAGATATTAAAGAGATTTCATATAAAATATATTTATAAAAAGTATCGCGTTATTGCAACGCAAACGTTAAACTTAAATATACCTTGTTCTTTCGAGTTTCCTGTTTATCATCCTCTTTATGCTCTTCATCCTTCTCGGGTTCTTCTGCGTTACTCTCCAAACTAAAGGACACCGAGCTGGCTTTCTTCCTGCCATTAATAGCTGAAGTGGCCTCCAACGAAGATGTAATATTCGTTGGTGCTATTGTTATCGGCGGAACCCAATCCGAGGATAAGACAATGTCCGCGTCTGAGTAAACTTTTTTCGATGGTATAGGCTGTACTATTGGAATAGGTGGATTAGGATCACGGATATCAATACCAGAATCATGGCACGACAATTTGACTAGAGATCCTTCTTCGTCTTCAGGAATGGCATTTGATTTAGTTGGTTCCGCCTATCGCAATAAATAATTCATATATGATATACAGTTGTAATTATATAAAAACATAAACTTTATTAAATTCGCATGTGCTATTACGACAGAAATATAAATTACCTTATCAGAATTTAAAGAATCTTGTTGTTCGTCATCAACAGAAAACGTATTCCGATCTTTGCTAGGAACTGCCCAATGATGATCAAGCATAGAACGTCTACGTTCCTCTAAAGTTCTACTAGCTTGACCGCCAATGCAAACTTCTTCTTTTTCGTTACTGTCTTTCTCTTTCTCCTTATCTTTGGTCGAAGTTGAATTCTCCTCCTGTAATAACGACATATTTATTAATTAAGATACAATTAACACTTTATTTTTCATAATGAACGTTAACACGGCAAAAGAACACATACACTCTGAAGATTGGTGGGAGTGACAAGCTCACGCTCAAAGGCCTTTGGAAAAGCGTCGCCGTCTCTTTCGGCGCAGCTACACACGCTCTCGCTATCGTCACCTGCTAATTCAGGAAAATTCTCCTCTTTTCCTGGAGACTGACACTTACGATTATCTACTTGGAGTTTTTTCATGTAATAAATTTCAGGTTTTTTGTCCAAATTGCCGGACTCGGTATGGGAGACTCTCATATGCGCAATATCATAGTAAATCGCAGCATTGACTACAAATTCCATTGGGGCAATCACTCCGTAAGATTCAGCACCATGCTCGATAACAAGAGGATCAGATACATTTGGATCAAACATAACTGCATTTGGTGTCACTAATAATACACCACCAACTACTCCCTAAAAGAATGACAAAAAAATTTAAGGAAAATTTTGAAAACTGAAGAAGTGTTAAACTACAAGATTTATTAGGTATTAAAAGACAGATCTAAAAAAATTACCTGGCCATCCGTGATATGCCTGACATTAATTTTCAGAAATCTTTCTCTAAATGGTTGTTCGTCCTCATCTGTAGTCACACCAGAAGTCCCAAGAGGTGTTTTAACCCGCTCCATATGGCCTGGTTTTGGTGACACTGGTCTCAGATTGTCCAGCAGTTCTGCAAAATCAAATATTATATCAAAGACAAGCGCACAATGGAGACAAACGTTTGATGAGATTCTTCATAATACATGTATCTTATTTTTCTTATAATTCCAAATTTTTATCTCTCGACAGACGCACAAGTCTCGACAAGAAATTCGATTCCTAAGTACGTTGTTCATCTCAAGAATCGCGATGACAGATACTTCCGTTTAACTTGGATCACTTTCAAGAGCTGATAACAATCTCGTTTCGAAAAATTCTGCGAAAAATTTTGCAATCTGGCTGCAATGAGGCTTTATGGGGAAATGCGTGCAGGACGTAGATAATGGTTTTTAATCACCACTGTCCACGTCAGAGCTCGGGCTAACCTCACATCCAGAAAGTCGCGACGTGACTCGTTATTCGTCGCAGTAACGCGAATAACGAGTCACGCGTGTACAATTCCGACGAAATCGGCAATTACATCGTCCGTTTCATTTGCCTCTACGTCACGACCGTAGCACGGTCATTATTACCGCTGGCATACAGGTTAGAACCATGTTTATGCGGCTTGCACCGCGATCGATCAGCTGATGATATACCGCGATATACCGGGTGACCCATGCGAACGTTCCAGGATTTATTCTTCATTTCGCAAACTGTCGTTCAGCGAAACGCGACGGTTTACGACCGACGATTTACAACTGTTGCAATTATTTTTTTCCGCTGAGAGGACAGGCTATTCCTGTGGATATAAAGAAACGAACCAATCTCAGCGGAAAATAATAAATGATTTCCTTCTGCTCATGGATGCATCCAGAGAGAAGGGGGGATTTAAATCCTCTCCCCGAAATTTGAAAAAAAAAAAAAGTTATGATTAAAGTTACGATTTACAAACACCTAATATTTTTCTCATTCAAAATCAAGAACGAGATATTCTAAGTTTTAAAATATTTAAAAAGCAATTTATTAACGCTGTTTATATATAAATAGAATTGATAAAACCCTTTCCTCTCCCCCCCCCCAAAAAAAAAAAGTCCTGGAAACTCACACAACATGCATATTGCACATATAACAGAAAAAAATAACTCGCAGAAAAACTAAAGAATTAAAATCAGTTTATCTCAATCTAAAGCCAAGTTAAATCAATCTATCTCAAATTAAAAAAAAAAAAAAGAAAAAAAAAAAAGAAACTTTTTAATCCTTTTGTAATCGATATGTATATCTAAGGACATTACATTTCCTTCGTCCATTTCCGTCAATGTAAATTACAACTTTTATTTCGGTTTAATTTATTTTTCTTATCTTTTTTCCGTGCTACAAATTCATAAAAGATTAAGTATAAATTTAATCCAGATTAAAAGTAATCTGCATAGTAGAATGAACATTACTTCTGTTATATAGAAATGTGAGATGATTTTGAAAAAAAAAAAAAAAAAAAATTGGAAAAACCGCAGATGGAAATTAAATGAAAAAAACTAAATGTGACGAAACACATATATAACGTTTCAAAATCGTTGCATATTTCATCACTCATCTCCTTCACTGTTTATCGACCTCAGTTTTTCTGCGAAAAGATGACCAGACACCGATAGCCTTCGCATACATTACTTATACATACATTATTTATCTTTTTTTAGTGCTAATTAAAAAAAAGATAAAGGATAAATTAAATCCGGATCAAAGGTGATTTATATGGTAAAATAAACGTTACTTCTTTGTTTCATACAGACAGTAACGAAGTGAGGCGATTTTGAAAAAAAAAAAAATCGAAAAAGCTACCAGGTACACAGTAAAAAAACATTTTGTATTTGTGTTAAAATCGGTCCTTGTTAAAATTTTTGTGTTAAATAAACCTACATATTTATATAGTAAATTTAACACATGTCTACTATGTTAACTAATCTTAACAAATATAAAATGTAAAATTATTAAAATGATTTAAGAAATGTGTTAAAATAACACAATTCGTATTTATTCAATATGTTAAAATTTACACAAAAAAATATTGGTTTTACTCTACAACAGGAGTGGGGATGACTTGTTATTATTCTTTGTGTGGTTTCGGCACAGTTCTTGAATTTTGATGCGTCTCATGTTATTTTATCATTAAAAAATTATGTTAACTGTAACACACAATTAATTTCAAATTAAGATCAAGAGTACATTTCTTTTTTGTTGAAATATTAACACGTAGTGTCGATGTTATTATTTAACACATCCATATTATGTTAAATTAACACAAAATTTTGAATGGACCGGGACATGCGATTTATGTTAAATTCAACACATTTTTTTCCAAAAGTGTAGAAATTAAATGGAAAAAAATTATTAAATACGGTTTCGACGATATAGGACGTCGTAGGAATCAAAATCGTCGTCTCACATTTCGTCTCCTGACCCTTTCGCCGTTTATTGACCTCAGTTTTTCCGCGGAAAGATGACCAGATGACATATACCGATAGCCTTCGCGTCACTCAATATTGCGTCGAATCACGCGACGAACCTGGCAATTATTCAAACCTGGCAATTATTTTTCGCGATGCGTCCGGGCCGCAGAGATCCACGAGAGGTCCACGGATCGATATATCTTCCTCCTCCTTCTGCACCCTCCGCCTCCCCCCCGCGACGCCGCAAAAAACGTGACGCGTGCACGTGTCGTATGTCGCGAATGTCGCGATCGCGTGCACGACATACGTGTTTCTACGCCACGTTGCAAGCAGTGCGACGTGGCGGTGACGAAGCGATTCCCGAAGAAGAAGAAGAAGACATAAATAAACTTGATGTTCGAGCGGGTATGCGTAACAATTCGCCTGGCTATTGTTCCGCTAAACGGACAAACGGACAGCCGAGCGGTGAATCACATGAAATTGTGTAACGTCGACTCGACGTTAACCATGTCCCTCGCAAATGCGTACAACCGCGGATATTAATTGACTGTCACGAAGAAACTAAGCAAGTATATTTCGCCCAGGAAATTCGATTAGTTTCACGTGAACACACGTTACGATTTATTCGCGTCAACGTAACTTACTCGTAGAAAAAGATATACCAAAGTATCTCGTTTTTCTTAGAGACTTAAAGCAAAAATTGTATAGGGAAAAGAGAGAAGGTAAGATGGTAATCTTATTAATTTTTTCCATGGTGACGTAAAAATAATAAATCTAATTAGCTGAAGTCTTTCCCATCATCTGCAGAAATTGAAAAGCTTATAAATAAATTAAAATTTTGTATAATTTAAACTTTTTAAGAAATTTCTGTAACAATTTCGTCGTCTTCGTGGCTAAAATGATTTTTAATAGCGGGTAAGATGATGAAGATCAAAACTAATTTTTTATGAATAAAACTTGATTTGTTTTACAAACTTTTATATTATTCTGTTATTATAATATTTGAACAACAAAATATAAATAAATAGTACCTATAAGCAAAAAATATTTATAAAAATGTAACTTTAGAAAAATGTTAAGAAAATAAAATTTAAACACACAAAAATAACAATTATTTATAACTACATAACTTAAAATAAAAGAAAATTACAGGCGCAAAACAAAAACAATTATTTAAGTAATTTCTGCCATAATATTTGTTATTTTATCTCACTATATTTATTCATCCATTCAAAATATTTATTTCATCCATTTAAAAGAATGTAATATAAAAAATGAAAATATATTCACTATACTTGTAATTCTTTATAAAAGTATGCACAAAATTATATACCGATGTACTCGAAACATATTTCTTATTATATTATTTATTATCATTGACAGATTAAATTCAAATTATAATAGATTACAGATTTTCTCTTACAGATCTCTAATAAGCTTGAAGCACCGAAGCATTGTCTGTTATTAATTTAGAAAAATTAGTCATCATCATTTTACCCATACTTCTTACCCTCCTCTCTCTTTTTAATTGTCTTCTTAATTCAAACGTAAATGTGAAATCTATATTGAAATAACAAAATATATCTTGCATTATTATGTAAATTTTCTATCGGTTGAACACATTATGTAATTTTTCCAAATAACATTCTTCATTTTTATATAAATTTTTTTTCTATTTGACGTCTCATTTAGTGATCTCCTACACAATTTTTCTAATTGACTTTCTCTTACAAAATGAATCCGCGTTCGAAATTTCAGTTCCAAGAGAGGCGTGACAATTTAAAAGTATGATAACGCAATATTCTGACACATGATACAAGCGCTCAGGTCAAATCCCAAAATTATCCCAATTAGTCATTAGTCGCATGAGCGTGTCATGATGAATGAGTACCTCGGCTACCTACTTCTACCAATAATCGACAGGTGAAACGTGGCGGTTCCGCGGCTCCCCGGCGGCGACGGGGCGAAATAAAAACGCGAAGAGGCAATCGCGTTAGCGCCCGGTATCGATCTCTCCACCGAGTCACCACGTAACGCGCGGTGTGATAACGCATTAATATTCATTCGGCCGGTCGAACTTTGTACAGCAAGCAGATAACATCCGATATCCCAATTCTTTTCTCTCTGTGTGTTTAGTCAGGTGAGAGCTGAAGCTCTAGCGCCAATCACACACGACGACGTGTTCCCGAGCGGATCCTGCTGCATTATTCATGGCCACGTCACTAGGCGTGTGTCAAATCTGTCTCACGCATTAGCATAATGCGCAATAGGCTACAGAACGACGAATCTAACGAGAATAAGGATACGATCTGCGTTTTAATTCGTATTCGCCCTCGTGAAGAGAGACGTAAATGGAAAAAGAGGAGAGGCGCGTCGTCCTTCGACAGACTCCCAAATGGGCGATAGCCCAGCTACGTCCAATTCTCTAACGTAGGTGGATTGCAATTATCATAAAAGAATATATAAAGAAGAAATATATATGTAAATTAATTTTTTTTTTTCTTTTATTTCGGGAGCCGTCCAATAACGGCCCTCTCAAAAAGGATTTCTAGTAACGAGACGAAAACTATTCTTGATGCATTTAATCTTATCGTTATCTCATGCAATATAAAATTATAATAAAATTATTTTTCCAAATAATATTTTCCTTTTTATATAAATTTTTTTCTATTTGATTCTATTATAAAATTAAATTAATAATTTCTATTTTTCTGCCTCGAATTAAATATGATTAACATTTTGACGTCTTATAAGTCACGTCTTATTATTAGCGGATCAAAGTGAGCAGAACCAATTCTAATTAATATTTTTATTTGTTGCTCAATTGTTGCTAAAAAGTTGCCAAAGAAGAAAATTTGTTGCTCTGTAATTTTTTTTTTTTTTTAATGAGTGGGTTCTCCCTGTTGTTTATAATTATTTCGCGAGCAAAAAGTTCGGAACACGCATATTTCGAGAGCAACAAATGAGCAACAAATTTTTCTGCTATTTTTATTACAATATTTCTAATATTTATTATTACACGTATATTGTCCCGCTAACTTAATCTTCCTTTAACGGAATTTAAAAAAAAAATTACAAAGCAACAAATTTCATCTTTCATTTTCATCTTTGGCAACTTTTTAGCAACAATTGAGCAATAAATAAAAATATTAGTTAGAATTGGTTCTGCTCACTTTGATCCGCTAACTTATAAGACATGACATTTTGTCTTGAATTATAGAATAATACTTACAAATTTAAGCTTGTTTATTCTTGCATATAGAATAAATCATCGCCCGATATAATGCTCGATACTAGCGCCAATATATTTGGTGTAAGGTTATGCTACCATTTATTGTAACACCAAGATCATTTTATTCTAGATTTAAGAATATTCCAATTAAGACTAAAATATTTTGTTCTTTATAATAAATATGATTGTGGTCAGATATGATCGATCCTATTTTATGCTAGTTCGAAGAGTAATAGCATTAAATCCAGAAATCTTTTCTATGCGGGTGCGAATTCGAGGGGTGGAGTGTCATTAATAAATTTATAATTATTCCTCGAAAATTTGTTATTACTATCAATTATTTGTAATTTCGTATGCATATGTAAATAAATTTTTGCTTCTCTCTACCTTTTCAAAGACAAGAATCATTTCTTTTAATTTAAAAATTATAAATTATCAAAAAAGACTAGAAGAAGATATTCTAAGATTAAAGCTTCCTTTCCGGAGAGAATTCTAAATCCGCCACTATAAAATCTTAACCGGTATGCCGCTTACAGAATAAAAGGATTAGGAATGAAAGACTCCCGGAGTAACTCCTCTTTGTTGAATGTAAACAGGAAAATATCTGTCTCAGCGAACATTTCTATGATAACCCAACGACTCTATACTAAAGAGGATTAAATAAAATAAGACAAGAATCACCTTTTTCTTCGGGTGGTAGGTCATCCTGGGACTCGTGATCGTGGCAAGGGTCAGGGCTGGGTGCATCCGCGGCTGATCCGCCCCCTGGACGCCCCTCTCCCTTCGCTGGTACCCATAATTGTTGACCGGAATAAATAAAAGTACTTCCGAGCCTGTTCAATTTGCTCAGCTCGGATGGCGTCGTATCAAATCGCGCCGCCACTGACGTAAGCGTGTCTCTGTCGCCCACCTGTAATTACAAAGGCAAACATGTCGTTAGGCGTTAGGTTTCAATGGAGAATGTAATCCCCCGGGAGAATTATTTTCTTCGCACGTTGCCAACGCTCTTTGTCAAGTCTCACGCAAATAATGGGAAACGCCGTCATCACCCTCACCGCCATTCACGTCGCGTTTTTAATCCGACAAATTAAAACGGACAATCAGAGTAAAAGCGTGAAATGATTTCAAAATTGATTTTTCATTATAAGCGACGACGCGTGTCTGTGTAACTTTTTTAATAAAAGCACGCACAAAAAAAATTACTCTTAAATTAAAACAAATATTCTCATATACAAGAAGCAAGAATATTCAACAATCTTCAATAAGCAATCTTCAATAAGCAACAATCTTCTTAAAAAATTTTAGTTTCGATTTGATTGAATTTACGTCAACAAATATTACTTTTGCTCAATTTAAGACTAAAAAAAATCTTCTACACAGATCTGAGGAGATCATAGTGTTCTTATTTATGAGAATATCTGTCTTGATTTAAGATTCTTTTTTCCGGTTCAAGATGTTCCGGAACGTCACGGATGTCACGTGTATCAGCGATCGAAATAACAAATTTTTTTCACTTTTCTAAGTCGAATCTACGTTTGCGGGGCACGTAGTTTAAGTAGTGCATACGGATCGATTCGATGCGACGCATCTTCGGGGAGATCGCAAAAAAATCTTCGGCAAAATCTTCGTCACTCCTCAGGCGCGTCTGAGCTTTCTCCGATACGCGTTTTCCAGCTCACACTCGCGCCCGCAATGGTGCGCGGGGAAGGGGAAAGGGGGGGGGGGGGCGGGCGGGCGGGCGGGGAGGGGGGAAGAGGGGGAGGAGGGCATTAGCCCATTTATATAAGCCGACAGAAACGGGCGCGCGCGCTCGAGAGTATCGGACGATAGAAAATTGAGTTCTCGGAAAAAGGAGAGACTGTGCGCCGAGGCGCGCAGTTGCGGCGTGTCTCTTATGCAAATTCGTGTGCAACGACGTTGTGCCCGTTGTGTGCGGCTTGTGACGACGACGTCGCTCCGATCCGTTACACGAACCCACCTATTTGTCCCCGCAATCGTTTCTCTCCCCCAAACAAAAGCGCGCCCTCTCCTTCCACTCCCACTCCCTCTTCTCCCCCTCCCCTCCCTCTCTCTCCGCCCACCCCCTCCTCTTTGTCCTTTTCCTTGTCCTTGTCCCCGCGGGAAAGGGTCGACATAATTCAATTAAAAAGCTCGTCTTTACGCGAGCGGACGGTAATCTCACCGTTGGTAGGTCCGCCATTTCCCACGAACATCGGCAGAAAATAGGGTTTCCGACGCTTAAAACATGTCCCACCGGGAAATTCGTTAATTATTTCGCGACACTTCAACTCTCTCTCCAATTGCGCGTTGTCTACCGCTTCTCCCAGCGCTCTCGTAATTCCATTAGGCGCCGCGACACAGAAATCTTGCTTTGCCATTATCATTTTTTTCAGCAAAGTTAGACCTTGGAACTTGGAGCTCTTCCTTCTCGAAACGATTAAACTTAAGCGATTACTTTCACAGTATTCCACAAGTATACATTTTTTAAATACATATTATGTACGTCGCCTTGTTTTCATTACTGCTTTCATCGACGAGTTTTAGGTACGTAATTTTTGTTACGTAATTTTCAAAAACATTTCATTTTTTTGCAATAATTTTAATATTTTGTTATATATTTTTAATATATTCAATACTTATTCTTAATAAATTCACTTACTACAACATTCATTCATATTCACTCACTTTATCTAAAATTATTCTAAAACAAGACTTTGTCATCTGTTATAATTTTCATTTCAATAATTCATTTATATTCAACATTGTCGTCCAGGCATAAAAAAAAAGTGAAATAGTGATTGTTGGTTTTTAACAGAAAAAAATAAATAATAATATATAAAAATATAAAAAATAATATAAAATACATATAAAATATAAAATATAAAAATAGAAAATTACATTTTCTAAAAGTAGGCATTAAAATAGTAACTAAAAGTAACAATTTTGTCATATTTTTAGAATAATTAAAATCATTTAAACAAAAAAAATAATATTTACTTTTATTTTTTTCAAATTTATCTTTGAATTTAATATATAACATTCTTTTCATAGCATTGCTTAAAAGTTTGTAATAAGAAATGATCAAAAACTTGAATGATACAATTCAAATCAGTGAGCAATATTTATCAAGTAGCAATTCTTATCAAACGAGATAATAAAAATATAAACAGAACGCTTATGTTTTATAAATTTCATGTCAGTTCAAAAAAAAAAGGGTGACTCATTTCAGACGATAATAACTTTTTATTGACCTGTCAAAAACAAAAGGAAAACAAAAAATGTCCTAAGCGATTGGATGGCAATATTGTTTATAACTGAAAAAACTATCGATTAAAAATTTATATCATAATATCGGACGTATTTAATCGATATCTGTTATAATATTTTTGGTTATTTAAGTGCCAAAAAACGTTTCCCGTTTAATAAATTATATTTTCAAATAATGCGACACAGATCGAGGACATCGCTTTCGCCTTAGTATTTTCAACGTCTTTCATTCCGGATAAATATAGAACGATCGAGATTAGATGAGTGATTAGAAAGCAGCTCAAGACTCCTCCCTTTCCCTCTTCTCATTCGCGTCCCATTAGTGGTGCGGCCGAACGAGAAAAAGAACAGCCATTCCACCGACAGAGATTAGACGCGTGGGCGACAACGAGAAGAGGGAAAGAGAGATTAAAACTGGAATCGAATTAAAACGGGACAGAAAGCGAGAATCGCGGTGATGAGACTGGCAAGGAGAGCGAAGAAAAAAGAACGACGGCAGAAGCGGGATAAAGGAAGGATGTTTTCCAGAGTCGAGAAGAAGAGCGGGAAAACGAGTGCGATGCCTATTGTTTCGGCTTCCGCGTCTTTTAGTGTGCGGCTTTATAATCTTCATCTTCATTTTCATTGAGCGAAATCACCGCTGCTAGATCATAAAAGATGATCTCGCAAGAGAGAGCCTCTGTGTTGCCCGCTCTCAAACTCGTCACTCTTTTGCATCTGCTAATGTTCGCGTAGGAAGATTGCACAGCTTTCAGAATCACACTTCTACGTATTCAACGGATAAAAACGAATTTTTTTTTTTTCAATAAGTGCAATTAAAGCTAAGGTCTTATTAACAAAGTCAAAATTTATAATGATATTATTTTTGTCAATAAAATCCGAAAATTAAGTGCGACGCTTTTGTTTTGTTAATTTGAATCGATTTGAATCTGATGCTGATGCACTTTTGTTTGTGATAACTAAAACTTTCAAGGTTTTATCCGAAATTCGTTGGGAAATGCCAAAATGCTGTTGGCTATATTTTGGAAAAATTGAAACGCTAACTTAATAAAAATCATTTTGGTGTTTCTCGAGGTGCCAAGTCACCTGAGACAATTTTGATTAAGAAATTTCAGTTAAAAACAGTTATATAACTTTCAACTAGGAAAATTTGCTTAAATACTTTAATAAGTTAAACGGAAGGGCAGGGCAAAATGGGTTTCTACAAACTCTTTAATTTCTTCACAACTAATTTCCCTGCTAATTAATGTTCTTTGTATCGACTTAGAGTTACGATAACGTTTAACGCAAAGGCAAACAGATCTTAGATATCGCCGTCTGAAAAAGTGATAAAATGACGTAAACTTGGAAATTGTTGTTGTTCAATTGCGCGCGATTGCAGCGAGCATCGTCGAGGTTGCGAGCGCGAGGAAGATGAGAGAAATTCAGTCAGATTACGAGACGTTAATCGATCAACGGGGTGAAAGGAAGCCGAAACGGGCGACATAAGCCGGGCTCTCTAATACAGCAGGAATTGCAGACCACCGTGATTATCAGGACACGGGGATTACGTCACGGCCATAGTGATTTCGCTGCCGCTAAACGGGATAACGCCAGCAGCTGCCGGAACTGACGAAGGGGCGACGACCCATCAACGGATTAACATTACGTGGATTGCGAAAATGCATTACCGATGTTGCACATACAACGATGAAAATCATTAATTTCCAGTTATCTTGAATTCAATTCCTGGCAAATCGTTTAGAAATTAATATTAAATCTTCTCCTCTAAATTTTAAGATGAATGATTTCTTCCCTCCGTCTTCTTTGATGAATAATTTTCAATTAAATTTATTATAAGCAATATCATAATTTATTTTGTCGATGTAAAATGCAATTAATTGTACTTGAAAGATTAAATCATATCGAATCGACAGGTCGAATGAACCGAGATAAAAAGTATATTCATAGAATTGTATTTATTCACTTGATTATGTACGTGACTGTTGGAGATATGATAATTAGCAATATTTTTTTAAATTTATCGAAATGTTATTAATAATTCTTTAACTTAATTTCGATTATATAATAATAGATTATATAATAATTAATAATAATCTTTCGTCCACCGCTAGGCAAAACTTCAATTCAAAGTTTAAGGAAGGGGACAGAACTTAAACTTGTAGGAAGGGGACAGAATGAAACTGATGATATCAAGACTAGTTTGAACTCTCGCGAATCTTCGCCTTGCTCCGGAGGGAACCCGGAAATGTAGCTTGTGCAACAACTCTATTTCCTCTATTTCCATCGGGTAAATGTCGCGGCGGTCTTCCGCTCCCCGGAGCGAGCCTTTCACAAGCATCGCATTAGGAACAAGTTAGGGTTAGAAGAAAGAAAGAGAAGGATGCCTTTCTTCCCAGAGCACTGCTCGATCGAGAAATTTCCCTCGAGGCCTGTATACACGTACGAAATCGACGATCACTTTATAATGATTATGTAACATGATATAAAATAAACGCAGTTATCGTAAATGAAAAAAAGACGGGGAAAAAAATATAAAGAAAAAAGAAAATTTTTTTCTCTGTTATCAAATTACGTTTCTATTTATCAGGCTATGTATTAAAATGTAAAAAAATTTTTGAATTTTCCAGGTACCTTAAATTAAAGAATTCTTAAATGCAACTTTGAAATAAATATGTATTATTACGTTACATTTATTTAATCGCAAAGAAAAGCTTCTATTGGAATTATTAATTTTTGACTTAATCTTTGCTTAAATTTTAAAAAGATATTGGATTTTTTTTATAAAAACGATGTACACGGAGTCATGTACTGATCATTAATTTGAATAATTGAAAGATTAGTGACAGAGTTTGCGTTATAAAAACAAATTTATCAAAAAATGTTTTCTGAAAAATACAACATTTAAATTTAAAGATAAAAAAATTTCAAAAATTTTTCTAAATTACAATAAAATTCCATTATATTCCTTGATTTTTAATAGTAAAATAATTCCTTGAGAATTCCTTGAAACTTTCTAGATTTTTCCAGGAAATAAACACCCCGTTTATATCGCGTGATTATGCCACGTATATTTCTTATATATAATTAATTATATATGAGCTTATTTTTTTTTTTCATCAGAAAAATAAAGAACGAGATAATCGGAGCTGTTTAATGCAGAAGCTGCTTTTAAAATTTCTTCTTATCTATGAAGGAAGGCCGAGGAAGTATCAAAAACATCAGAGACGTTAGAAGTGGTACAGAATCCGAGGAACAGAATCCGCATCATTCGGCACAAGTTGCTCCTCAACGGACGCGTGCCGTCCCGAGATCGCGATCTTTGCATACGCGCCGTTCTAGAATCCCAGCGATGCGCACGAGTAACTCGCCCCCCCTCCCCTCTTTCCTCACGCCCCTCCCGTGCCGCCGAAGTTCCGGGAGTCCGCGGATGTCCGCGGTCTTTGCGAACACGCGGCGGCCTTTCGCCGCGACTCACCAGGGAGAAAACTATTTCGTAAACGAGGGTCTGCGAGAACCGGCTCTCAGACCCACGGCGAAGTAATTGGAATTCATGCCAAAGTGTCTCGCATCGAGAGATACGTGCGCATGCGCACGCCGTCGAACCGAAGTGTCGGTAATGCGCGCGGTTAATCATTATCCCACCGTTACTGAGCTTGTCGACTCCTCTTCGGCAAATTCTTCCGATTCTCAATTCCTGGCCTTAATTTCTCGGTTTCGATAAACACGGAATTACGCGTGCGATTTCCCTTAAAGCTAAACTTTATTGCAGGATATTTCAAAAATAGAGATTAATCGCTCGGGAGATGATTGGGAGAGCAGTCCGCATTTATTTGACTTTAATTATGTTATAAAATTCATAAAAACCCATATCTTCCTCCAATTTTGAGAAAAAAATTCGAAAGCTTCAAATTTCAACGTAAAAATGGGGATAACTTGAAAACAACGCATTTTCGGACTTTAACTTCGACTCACCAAAGGACCTTGTATATGTTTACTCAGAAAAAGTATTTCTTCAGAAACAGTGAATTCATTGTAAATTATTTTATTGTAAAAATATGTAAAATTTTGAGAAAATCGCGTCATTATCTTCGTAGCCGTATAACGGTTTGAAAAAAAAAAGTACCGTGCTAGAGAATTTTTTTAGCTTACGTAACGGAGATAGCGTTCTTCGTAAAAATTTATGCTAATTATCATTTGCCAACACATTTTCTATTCCTACAATCGTTAAGTTTCCATCCTAGCTTGGCACTTTTATCACAAATATTTAATCGCTTCTCTTTCATGGAGACGTTGTAAAACGTTGAAAAATCTTTGTGATCGTGAAGCCTCAAAATTCCTTTGAATCCTCGATTTTGTCTCCCTTGTCTCCCTTTGAAGCCACAGTAAAAAAAAATCACGTTACGCCACGCGCTCAGGCATCCGGGAAAGGATAACGGATATATATTTATGCGTTATTCGAACAAAGGTTACATAATCGCTCTCCTTGACACCTAATCGTCTTGTCCCGACACCCGATTGGAATCGTGCAAGTGCATCGCCGAGCTGTAGCTTAATATGCGCTCAATTAGAATGCATGCAGTCGCGCTTACCGTGTAGGCAATGGTATTGATGGGCTGCGAGACACGGCCGTGCTTCTTCTCCTGCGCCGTGGAGCCATCTTTGCTCTCGTTATCGGAATCTGTGCAGAAAAGAAAAACGGATTCACAGTCACAGTTACTTTTTCCCCGAACGGCCGTATGTTGATAAACAGAGAGTGCCGCTGATGTAAATATATGCGCGTTTTTATTTCTCGACTTGTCTAAGATCACTGCGCGAACATCTTCTTCTCTATCACTATAAATATCTCGCGATTATTTTATTTGATCTTATTTGTGCAAACGATGAAAAAAAAAATTGTAATTTAGATTACTCTCGCGCAGGATTCTCGAGTTCCAAGTCTCGAGAGTCTAGAGAGATACCGAAGAGGAGATACAGCAAATGTTCTCGATTCTTCCGCTTTTTCAGTAGAACCAGGTAACTTTGCGATAAGCCGTAGAGATAATATATATCATTATATATTAGATTAGATTATCATTATATATTAATATTATTATATATCATGTTATATTATATATATATTTTTTTACATATAACATCTATTATAATATAATCGCACACGCGACGAAAAGAACAAATTTGCTGAAATATCGAAAAATTTGACTAGATACAGATCTGAAAATAATTTTGTTCGGTTGTCAAAATAATGATATAGGATGTTTAAATTAATTGCTAAAATATTAAAAGTTTATGCATTATTTCATCATCATGCTTAAACGTCTTAGATCCTGCGCACAATGAAAACAAAATATTAGAAATAGGAATAGATATTAAATTTTAGAAATAAAAATTCAGAATAAAAATTAAACGTAACGTAACACAATGAATATAAGTAAGTATAAGATATGACTATATTTTATACTCATTTATATTCATTTTTATTGCAAATATTGCAAATTTTTTATTTCCAAAATTTAATATTTAATATTTACTCCTAATATTTGCTCCATTGTTAGCAGACCCTTACATAATTATTTGACTTAACAGAATTATCTTCAAATTTGTATATCTCGCCTAAATTTTTAGATATTTTAACAAAACTGTTCACTCCGCGTAGAATGATACGGACAGCGATACAGAATGCAAGAAGCGAACTTCGCTCCGACAAGATGCAGCATGAAAGAGATATACATCCGATACCGTTATCCTAAGTATAATGTTTCTTCAGCGAGGATAATTTAACGTCGAATTTTCGTCGAGTAACCTTTGCGAAGCAAAATGGATCGTCGTTATATCCACGCTCTTGGAAAAAAAAAAAAAAAAAAAAAAAAGAAAAAAAAGAGAGAGAGAAAATAACCGCCGATACGTGAAGTGTTGAACATTCGCAGCGATAAGTAACGGTTAAATTTAATTTCAACCGCAACCCGCCTACCCGACTGCATTACTCACCGCCAGTGCAATCAGCTGCACCGTGGCAAATGCACAAGCGACTTGATGATAAACGAAGCAGCAGGCACGTGACGGCTCACGCAAAAGTCAAAGGGTTGAAGCTGCCGCGACAAACGCGGTTAATCATTGTCAATTTAAACATTCGTTCGATTCGTGATCGGTGGTGGCATCGCACACGAGTCGAAGAAAATGAACGATCGAGAGGCGACGAGAGGCGTAATATTCCTGTTGTGAAACTGCCTTAATAGAATATATCTCACGCGAAGACGAGCGCTAACTAATATTCCTCCTCTAATTAAAAACATATCTTTTAATGCCTTCGAAGGCTACCACGATTGCTATCGTCAAAAAGATTAAAATACAATTTAAAATAAATAACATTTTTTTTAATATATATATATTCGTTTAAATATATTTTTTTACTAACGGCGTGATTTTTTTTTTAATTTAATTACAAATATCTAACATCAGCGTACCTGAGTAAAATTACGATAGCAGCGACATATCAATCTACGGATACATATTTTATTATATTAGTTTGTTGTATATATAATATCAATCATTTCGGTTAATTAAACATTAAAATGTAGGAAGTTCTGAATAAAATATCAGATATCGAATAATATTATTTCGAAAGCTAAACTCCGGATTATTCTTCAGTATGTACATTTATTATAATGTACATATATGATATGATGATTGTATATGGATGATATAATTATATGCGTTATTAAAAGCGCCAATGCCAGACCACTCATATATAATAAACGGCCGCATTCGCTATTATTTTCCGCGGCCGACCGCCCAGCCGAGGGGATATAATAGATTTTCTCTATTGTGTTCTACGAGCAAACGTAGACGAGAGTAACGAAGAATCACGCGACGAGTAATCTGAAAGGTTTGTTTTTCTCTCCTCCTCCATGGCCTTCGATAAATGATTCAGACACTTTGCTCAATTTTAACTGGCATTCAATTCACGCCATTGCGCAATAAGCACGACGGGACGACGACTGCGGAAACGTTATTTTAGCCGGCAGAACGGCGCGACGCGTGGACTTGACACTTTTACAGATTTGCTTATTTCATCTCGCACACGTCGCAGATGGCACAAGTGTAATTTCAATTCATACGTGTATAAAATTAATTGATATATTTATCGAAACGAACGTCGACAGAAATGGAACATACGTAACTCGAAACCGCTTCTTGAAATGGCCTCGCTGAAAATTTCCATTCCTCAAATTTTCCGATACATTTCTATCTTCAGCTGAAAAACAACTGTCAATCTAAAGACATCACTTACCGCTATTTGAATCTTTTATAATAAATAATAAAAGAAAAATTTTAAAAGAGATACGTGGATTGTAGTCTTTCAGATTTTAATTATGTCCTCATTGAGATCGACTATTGTAAATTAATAACGATTGCAAATGATAAAAAACAATTTTCTATAGATACGAAAAAAAAAAAAAAAACATCTATTTGCATAATATAAATTGAATAAAGCGTTCAAACAGCGAAATAATTCGCAGCCTTATCCGCATGCATTTCGAGCGATAGAGCAAATAATTTCTCTCGGGCTCGCTAACAAGGTGAAAATAAAACAATTCACACTTTTGGAAGTCGAAAGGGGAAAAAAAAAAAAAAAAAAAAACGAAAGCAGACGTTATCGAGAGGTCGCCTTCGAAAATATTTACGGTAAGAAGAGCCGAAGTTGACGAAGCTTTTTTATCTCGCGCGGGCAAAACACGTGACACACCCCCCCCCCCGGGATATTCCGATACCGCGTCTCGTATATTCATTAAAATGCATTTTCCGCCGTGTGTTCTCGTGCGTTTTTTCCAAGTACCTGTACTCGAGCTGTGCTGCAAACTGCTCGGGAATAGCTGCGAGTCCCCTTGCGCGACGTAGTAGACGACATAATCACGAAATTCCTTCTCGTAGATATGAATGTTTCTCGGCTCGTACTCTGCGTATTCCCACTGCGAATCCATCATGACCGGAATGTCAAATTCCATCGCCATCGACATCTTCAAGTCGGAGCCGTCGACATCTTCAAGTCGACCTCTTCGTCATTGCGTCTCTCGACTTTTTTTTTTTTTTTTTTTTTCCCCCAGCCGGAATCGCTGGAAAGCCGATACTACCTCCTTGTGTCACCCAAATCGTCCGCACGTTTAGTATTTCGCGTCGGCCGATTATACCGTCAGTGAAATGGTATATTCGAATTAGTGTAGTATTCGTTGCACTTTCGTTTCCGCTAATTAATAGGTGTCCGTTCGCGGCGGAGTCAGCGCGAGGTGTAATTGGATAGGTGGGAAGCACACGAGATTTTGCTCGCGTTTATCTATATGTCGGATTAATATTTATACACGGAAAAAAAGCTTACTCTTAAATCAAGACAAAATTGATCAAAAATCAATCATTATTTTTTTCTAGGAAATTTTTTCTAAGAAAATTTTAATAATATTCTCATATACACTGAGAAAAAATGCTGTTGAATCGTCATTACAACAGCATTAGTCTAATTGAAAGTAATTTTGTTAATTCAATAACGTTATTAATAAAACAAAGATCTTGATAATTAAAAAAGCATGATATATTCGTTTCAGTATTTTTTTTCTCAGTGTATAAGCAAGATTATTAAAATTTTCTTAGAAAAAATTTCCTAGAAATTTCTTAGAAAAAAATTTATTATAAAACTATATATTATTTATAAAATTTATTATATACTATTTTCTTTCTTTCAAAATTTTAATCTTAAATTCCTATTAATGCAGATATAAATATTCTCATTCAAATGCAAGAAATATAATCTTTATAAAGAAGCTTCTGTTGAGTTGAGCGAAAGTAAAACTTGCATCAAATACAAATTCAATCAAATCAAGATTAAAATTTTTAAGATTACAATATTCTTGCTTATGAGAATATTTATCTTGATTTAAAACTAATTTTTTTCTGTGTAATAGTTAAATGCATATGATAATAGACATAAGCATATGTAGTAAAATTTCATTTAATTTATATTACAAATGAATAATCTAAGTTTTAGTAAGACTGATATAGCCGAATTCTTTCCGATAACAAATAAATAAGAAACTATATTAAAAATGCATTGTAAAACAATTTTAAAACTTTAGTGGACACCGGTTACAAGCGCAGAGTTTTAACAAAACTTTCGCATTAACAAGTAACTCAAAAAAATACAACGGTGGTCTTTTACGACTTCTCGCTAATTTTATTCTCTCTCTCTCTCTCTCTCTCTCTCTCTCTCTCTCTCTCTCTCTCTCTCTCTCTCTCTCGACACGAAAAGAATAATTTGACTGGCAAATCTAAAAGTTTGGCCAGATACAGATCTGAAAATAACTTTATTGCATCTTTAAAATTGTTATGTATGACATTAATTGCTAGAAGAATCAAAAGTTATTTTCGTGTTTAAGTATTTTATAACAATTTTGATGATTCAACAAAATTATTTTCAGATCTATATCCGCCCAAATTTTTAGATTTATCAGCAAAAGTGTTTTCCCACCGTGTAATTTCAAACGAGGCAGTATAATAGTATATATATATATATATATATATATATATATATATATATATATACACTCGCCAAGTATAATATTCACTTAAATTATAAAAAAAGGCGGAAAAATAAACTAATTTCATATAAAAGCACTCTTAATTAAGTCCGTATATAAATGAAACGTGGTAATCCACGGTCACAGTTTACTTCGTCATTTTCCGTAATAGACGGCACGACATCTTTTCTTATTTACTCTTATCTTTTACACAACTAGACTCCGCTAGAGATATCAAGCTGCTAAAATGGCAAAAATATCTTTGGTAGGTCAAGTAACATCCTTCGGCTAATTAATTAAATATATATATATATATATATATATATATCAACGCCGGGCACGGTCGAGGCTTTATTTTATTTCTCTCGAAGAGCGAGACGGAATCGAGAAACGTCGTTGCTTCGCGTGTCTTAAATCCCTCGCACGGAAACGCTCAAAGCTTCGCGAGACACTTTCTCCTACCGGCGCGGCCGACCTTGTCACTGGCGATACGCAAAAAGTGCACGTTTCGCGATGCAAAACCGGCTGCGCCGAAAACTTTCTCGCGTGACAGGCGAAACGCGCGCGCGATAAATCGGCCCACTCGGAATCGCCGATCGAGATCTCAACTGGATCCTCCCCAGTTAACAGCACAAACTTGTCGGAGTTGAGGAAAACTTTGATTCCACATAATTCGAGTATAAATAAAACATTTTTCTCTGCTACTATTTAATCATTTAATCATTTTCATACGTACGTCACCAATCAAGGAGATTTTGCTCCGTTTTTTTGATCGAATAACAGAAATTCTAAAAAAATAATACATTTTAAGCAGAAATTATTCTATAATATTAAAAAATATAGATATCACTTAATTAATTACGCGCGTAATTACTTTAACTTATACTTTTGATTCGTCGGTGTGACGAAATTACTCTTAAAAATTTGTAATAACAGATTATTTAAGATTAATAATGAGACACTTTATCTCCGACGATGGAGAAAAAATTATGAAGACTGAAATATTACTTCAAAAAGGGGAAATTCCAATTTTTCTTAATCCTAAATATTGAAGTTAAATAACAAATTTAACAAATCAAATTTTGCATTCTACGTATATAAAAAGGATCTAACAAAATCAGAACAAAACTGAAACATAAAAAAAAAAAAATCAGAAGAAATCAGAGTGAGCAAATATTTTTGAGTAGTGACACACACATATATATATATATATATATAATTTTTCTACACACGTCTCCGTGATAATTACAGTTCAGTGATGAAAAATGATATGATAACTTCGCGGGATTTACAGGAGCGTCCCGCGACGAATTAAACGCGGCCAGACGCGTTTATTTTGTCATTATTTAGAATAAGACGCAGGCTCGGCGCAGAGAGAAACTTCCGCGAGATTTTCGCGAAGCGACAGACGCGAAGCGGCAGCCTCCCGCGGTAGAAACGTACTGCGGGCGAGGAGAGAATCGGTGCTCGGCTCGACACACGACACGGCACGGCATTTATCGCGCGGGGGCCGATAACGCGGATAAGACACGAGGTCCTGTGACTTTCCGAGAATCTCGACACCGCGATCCTCGAACGCGAGACGCAAGCGTCATCCGCGCGCGGCTGGAACTGCGCTGGCGAGAGGTGTTCACGATCACGTGACTGATTAGCGCGCTCCCGCGCGCACGGCGGAGGTCGTCGGGTGTCACCGATCGACGAAGGAAAAAGACGATTGCGAAGCACCGATGGATGAGACACCGAGACATCGCGCGTTGCATCGACGACGAGCAACCTTCGTGGCGATTCACGAACGTGCAACGACGCGCAACGACGCGCCGCGACGTGACGCAACGCCGACGGCCGCGGCGGCCGATTCCGCGTGACTGATCGCCCGCGGTACGCCATGATGCGATCGCGTCACTCTTGGCGGGATTATTCGACTGGCGTGCCTTATCAGCGCCGGCAAATCCCGCGGTACTTAATTATGAAATTAATCCCGGGATGGATACCTGGAACGGCATATTGCACCGCGTCGACTTCGCGGAATTCTTGCGAGTTTACATACGCGAACAATGCGGAATTTACCGCGCGGAATGAACGCGGTTTTTGCTGGCAAATCTATAAAATTTGATCAGATGCAGATCTGAAAAAAAAAATTTTTTTATAATTTTTAAGATTCAAATTTTGTTTTGAGCCATAAAAAGTGTTATATAAGATAATTCAAATTGGTTTGCTGGAAGATGAAAAATTTTGACAGTATCATGTTTAAGTGTCCTACATTGATGATCCAACAAAATGATTTGTCAGATCTGTATCCGAACGAAACTGGAGTCTCTCCGTGTCACTGCAATAAAATATGTGCGTGATAAAAAAAACTTTTTTTTAACAGACAGATATGTAAATTACGATAAAGTGGCTCACCGGTTATTCCACTTCTGTCGCTCGTTCGAATTCTACTTTTGTCGCGGCGCGCCTCCGGTATCGTTGCATAATGGACATAATAATTTTCGTGTCCCGAAGGATCGTTCGGATAATTGGTCTCACGTGACAAAGATATTCGATACGTTCACCAGCTGCCGCATGTGGCTTGTAAACTACTGAGCTGTGACAACATGAATACATGAATAAGAGATCAATGTAATTTCGCGTCGCTCTCTCAAACATGACTTCATGTTTTAATGAATACGTCTCATATTAATAGCAATCCTAGTGTTACGGATTAAAGTACAGCTAGTTATTTTCCATCAACTACAATTGACGCTGTAACTGTCATTTAATAAAAAATTATTATCGACACGTGACAGCGTTATGACATATGCATTGTTTTAATATGCGGATTTTGTTAGGCCTGAAATAATATTTGGCTTACTCTTACTGTTTAAAAATGTAATCAGGATTATATTCTATTCTATTATTATGTATGGAACGTGTTAGACAATATCGATCGCGGCCACCTCTTGCGTCATTCCTGTCAGTATTAAGGATGTATTAAACTTATTTTTATAATATTTATATTTAATGAAAAAATTATGAAGTATTTACAAATTATTTTAAATCGCGTTTGAAAATTGACAAAAGAGATTAGTTTTAAAACTTGGATCAAAAATTATTTAAATAAATGAGTAGAAGTATGCTTTAATAGAAATGTAATCAAGAAATAATGACAAAAATTTCCACTTTTTATATATAAATATTTTAAATATTCAACGTTATTCATATAAAATTTCATTGCAATATTGAAATTAATTATTCTGTAAATAAAAGTTTCATTTTATTTGTATCATTACTTTGTTTGTATCTTTAATAAAAATTTTTATTTATAAAACACCTTGCAACTTGAAACTTTACATAAATCACTTTAAATTCTCAAAGTATTTGTGTAAAAAAATTGAAATTTGTGTAATTATTTCTCGATTACACTTAATATTACAATATTTCCACTTTATATTTAAATAATTTTTTATCCAGATTCTAAATCGTAAAATTTTTAATATCTAACATCTAAATATAATCTAGACTAGAATCCATAATTTTTTTTCATAATTTTTTCATTGTAAATAAAAAAAATTTGCATTAGATGTAGATGTATGTAATATATTCTTAAAACTGGAAGCAATCGGATCTCAGATACTATGCGCATTTCGCCTAATCACAGGTAAAACAGGTTCCGCGTGAAAAAAGACGGAGAATGCGGAAACAAATATTTATTAACTTAGCCAGGGCTAAGGCTAAGGTTATACACATTTGGAATTTAATAAATCATAGCGGGTGTTTGTTAATAATGCGAATAAGTTTCCGCCGGTTTATTTCTTCAGCGCTATTACGCTGCCCGTTTCCGAGAAACTTTCAAAGCTCTGCCCTTGATGATATTCGTGCATGGCATAATCGGGAATAAACGTTTGCACAGCCTGTGCGCAACTAGTGTCGTTACAATGTAAACAGTCACATGTATGCATAGATACGACGACGAGAAAATCCCCCCCCCCCCCCCGATAAAAACGTCAATGTAATCGACGAATGCATCACACTCGGGATATCAGAACCGCTCCGCTGAAAAAAATTTTTTTTTCTTACTCGATGGGACGATGTTTGCAACGAAGAACGATAGTTCTCTAGTTGCAATCAAAAATATAAATAGAAATACATAACCGATAATAATACTGAAACATTAATAAATTTAAATGATTAACATCATATCATGAAATATTCAACAAACCGCCTCGGATTGCTAATTGTAATTGAAACCTGAATGTTTAATCTTAACAAACAGATGAGACCTATTATTATTATTATAATAATAATAATAATAATAATAATAATAATAATAAAGTAGTTATGAAAAAAAATTTCTTTCCGGAATTCGTTTGATTAATAATTGCGATTGCGAGCAATGACTATTATCTCAGAGTACAGAAGGCTAGATTGGCGAACGGATTATTTCTCAGACGTGCAATTCCGCAGACGGCTGGTGCAAATAATGAGATAAATTTCTAACGATAGTTGGAAACAATTGTCCCTTGGTGAACCCTCCGTCCCCATTAGAGCCACGCCCGCGTGCATATGTACGACAAAATGAGTCAAATGACGTTCACTGGTATTTCAGGTTGCTCGCGTATTTGAAGCGGATTTAATAAACCATGCGGCGCAACCAGATCGAGATCGTATGTAAATTTTCGTGACAATTTTGCGAAATGGAGCGCGGCTATAATGACGCCAACAATGATTTTCAGACATCAGCAATTCAAGTCCATTCATTGTGCAATAAGTAAACAAGATATCTAACCTAAAAAATTCATTGAGAATTCCCGGATTTTGCCCCAAGGCAATTTGTTAAAAAATGAAATGAAAATATCTTTAAATGTATCTCACACCTAAATATATATTTATTGTGCAAAATCCTTAATGTTTCCTTTCATAAAAGTTTATAAATTATATATATATATATATATATATATATATATATATATATATATAATTAAGAATCATTTGAACTTCAATAATTAGATTTGAAAAATTTTGAAAGAGAAAAATTACAAGAAGTCTAAAATAAATATTTTACATTGCAGAAAAAACTCTATCTTTATTTTCAAAAGCTACAAATAAAAAATTATATAATGCATAACCGATGCAAAATTAAATTTATTTATAAAACTATTAAAATAAATATCCATTTTCGTTAAACAAAATTGCATGTAACGTGAAATCGCGTTGTTTTCAATATTGAATATTGAATTAAAATCATTAACGTTTAGCGTGGATGAGTTTATTGTTATCGTTAACAATCAGCAAATTCCCGATTACAATATAAAGATAAAATAAAATCAGAAAAAGCAATTTCGAAAAAAATTTTCTGATCTTCAATAAAATTTCCCGAGAATTTCCTGATTTTTCAAGGCACAAACAAAATTCCTTGAGAATTCCAGGTTTTCCAGATTTTTTTTCAGGTAGTAAACACCCTTGTAAACATAATGTAATGAAAGCGATGAAGAATTCTAAGCGCGCGTGTTTGTCGTAACACGCAAGTAGTCGCAGAAGTAGCGACTAAATTATAGGAAATACGATGATGCCACAAGATTTTAAGATGTACTTAAGTCAAGTCGCTTCGACGATAAAAATCGCTTGCTCCTTTCTTAATTACGCTCGACTGGCAAGCGACACGATAAAGAGGTACTTCAACAGATATTAAACTGCGCTTCGAAGAATTAATTCTCGCCATCGTTCTGTTAACACACAATAAAGCTTCTATGTATAGATAATACATTCCGCCTGAATCGCCTATCCCGATTGAGAATCGACTCGGGTGGGCGACAACGTATCATTTCATCACCCGTAGTAATCCCGTCGATCTCTCGCAGCCGGATAATCCGTGTTCCGTTTATCCGAAACGCTGCTCCATTGATTATCCGCCGCACCACCCTTTACCCTTAATCCCGCGTGTCAATTAGTCTTCATTAAGCTCTCTAAGGCGGAGATATTGGTAGTGCGCGTCGGTTTCGACGTATGCGCGAGATAGGGCGATCGATCACACGTGGCTGGCACTTGTGCCACTTTGAGAAAGTAAGTCAATGTGACTCTCTGTCCCGAGTAAGGCTGCGCGCGGCTGATTCGTCGAAACCACAAGCCCGGGTCCCCGAGACCTTCGTTCGGCGTTGCATTAGATATCGTTATGTGGCCCGACCTTTACGATCCCGTACAGCTCGTCCGCGCTCCGCCGCGGCGCAGCGACGAGACGTCGCGCGGGACTTCCGCGCCGGATATTCCGCGCGAATCGTCGCGCGTGCGAAAATCCATGCGCGACGACAGATTTTGAGTAATCCCCGATTACGCCGCGACGCGGCGAGAATCGAATCGAATCGGTCATTGTGGAAAGAGCACAAGTGTCATGATACGATGATGTATCATTCAAAAGTAGGGGGGGGGAGGGAAAGAAACAATGAGTTATCATATCCGCTTGATGTTAGATCTTTCATAAAATTTCAAATATTTATAATAGATAATAGAATTTGGATATATATAATAAACTTGCGTGTATTTGTTAAAATGACGATGTCAAATTGATTTCCACGTTTCCGTTCGCTTTCAAGTTTAATATATATCTAAGTTGTATTAACTAAAATATTAAAAAAATAAAACAATTAATTTTTACGATTTTTTTTTTTTTTCTTTAAAATTAAACTCGGCGAGAAGGTTGAAAAGAATTTTGAAATGATTGAATCGTGATGATATTCGCGACGGAATTCTTTCGCGCTATTCGAATTTTTACGCAAGAAAAAAACCTCAACGCAATCAGCCATTATTATTATTTAATAACGTAATAACGTGGTTAACTCACCTTTCGAGAGTTTATCCACAGATTCGAAGCGTCCTTCAACCTTGTTCCGCAGAGCATCTAAATCGAAAGGTGTCGTAAATCCATGATCCACGCTACGGCTCTTGCTCCTGTAATAGAGTAAACGTGATAATTAATTAGCTTTACTCTCGTTTATATCCCGAGCTCGTTGCGCTCAAACAAATTTGATTAAGCGAAGCAAAATTAGGAAAAATAGATCGAAAGAGATGGAACGAAACGAGAATTAATCGAGACGCAGGCGCTCCATTCCACGCATTTTCTTTTTTTTTTTTTTTTTTTTTCAAAATCAACTTTTCAAAATCTCCATTCCGAAGCTACAAAGTATCGGCTTGTAAAACTTGACTTAAAAAAATTAAAAAAAAAAAAAAAAGGA
Source organism: Pogonomyrmex barbatus (assembly GCF_055798465.1). NCBI lineage: Eukaryota > Metazoa > Arthropoda > Insecta > Hymenoptera > Formicidae > Pogonomyrmex > Pogonomyrmex barbatus. The sequence continues at coordinate 697,937 of NW_028297120.1, forward strand.
GAGAGAGAGAAAGAGAGAGAAAACAAAGAGACCAGAAAAGATGTGTACGGTGTGAAAGGCGTGTATACGCGGCGCAACGAAGATAAATGTACACAAAATAATGAAAAGGTATTTCTATTTGCGGTTTACGTCTCCTGGAATGGAATCAAGTCGCATTCGGAAATCGTAGTCGAGAGAGAGCCTCACTCGTCGACTTATCCTCGTAGAAAAACGTATTGTGTGGGACGGCGCGGTGTAGACGCTAACAGTTTGGCGCTTGGCACTATTTGTAAAACGCTCGGCTCAAGCTCGAGGCAATCTCGCTTAGCCATAACAAAACGCAATTTCACGATGCAACGAACCACCGTACCGTGCGGGTCGCCTCCATAAGTCGGCCGTTTCTACGCGCGGACGCGTGGCCGACAAAGATAACGGCCCAATGAGATTTCCCGCGAATGAGCCTGAATAATGCGGCACAATGCGTCGCGAAGGAAAAACGGGGAAAAAAAAAAAAAAAAAAAAAAAAAAAGAGCCGTGAATGGAAAAAGTCGGTGAATGAACCTGGCGTTATGTCACAGCGATTATGGCTCGTTGCTGTAAACTGCACGTTCCTACTCGCCCGCCTCCTGTTATGGACTTTACTTATGTTCGGAAATACAAAATTCTTTGAGCGGAGACGCGTTCTACGCGTTGTTACGTAAAAATTTCCTCCTCGATCGTCTTACGATCTAGACGATCTTACCGTTAACGGGAAAAAAAAAAAAAAAAAAAAAAAAAAAAAAAAAAAAAAAAACGATGCTTTTGGAAAGCTGATTAAAATGTTAATATAAAATTGCGTTCATTTTGCATTCGTACGTGCTTCTCTACGTTTCTTACATGCGTTTCTATAGATAAGGGATGCATAATCATCTACTGCATTCTAAACGTCAATACGACAATAATGAAATCATAACTATTATATAACACCTAGAGGTACCTACTGTAGAAGTCCAGAGAAGATAAGAGAGGAGAGACAAAATAATGATGAATGCATGTGTCTTTTGCATACCTGAAGTAAGACGTTGAGAGGTTCTCCGTCGATTTCGAGGTGGTGACATCCTGGGACAATCGCCTGGACCTGAGATGCAACAAACAATCCAAAACAAGGGTGTTGAAAACACATGCAATCTACGCGGGAGCTTAAAAAAAAAAAACTTAAATCATAATTAAATTGACGAAGTTAACTGCGATATGCTTGGAAAATAATTTCTACCCGGAAATGTTTGTTTTTCCCCCGCGCAAAGTACTTAAAGTATCTCGACCTTTCGTAGAATTTAACGAGCAACCTTGCGTGCTTGACACTTTAATTCGCAATGTACGAACATGCAATTTATCAAGTACATCGTGTTTTGCACAATGTTAACGTGTATCAGAATAACATTAATCCGTCACGTTTGCTTGCAAAGCAAAGTTTCATTTCCGTGGAAATTCACTGGAAATATTCGACAATTTGAAGTACCCTCCTGTTCACGATAGATGGAAAAAAAAAAAAGAGAGAGCACGTTTAAAGCAACGGGCATTACTTTCTACGAAATATTTATTCTCGCTATAAAAGATTCGAGTAAAAATTTACGTAAAATTTTTATTTCCAAGCACACGCGCAGAAAGTGCCAAATCAAACAAGCGATGGGGATTATGCAAGAAGCAATTCTTCGGCGGTAGCCAAGAAACGACGTTCGCAACTAAAAATAAAAGATGCTAAGAGAGAAAATCAAATCGAGGGAGCCGATCGTCAGAAGACCTCCGTCGATCATGTCGATGCATTTCAACGTGCGCCGGATGCACATGCAGCTTTGTCTTATCTCTCGCGATGTGACGTGTGCGCGAATCGCGGAAATGCAGTCGGCACCTCGCGTGCATCGACTCGGTCAATTTGAGAAGTAACATCTGTGTGCGGTGCACACAGGCGAGACGCATCTCTTCCCGCGCTAATTGCAATCCGACGTTTTAATTCGATTACATTCGATTACATTCGACGCGGCTTGGCGAGTTCGCTCGTTACCGCAGTGACGCGCACTCCAAAAAACACAACGTCGCCTCGATTGCCAAAAGTCACCAAGAGAAATTTCTTTCTCTTTTTTTTTCCCCACGCAATAATAAAACATATAACCTGCACGTAGAAATGTTCTAACGCGCGAGTTGTTCACATCTAATCTAGATTTTTAACCAAAAAAAAAATTAAATCCTCCACGAGATTAAATCCTGCCACGAAAGAACACTTTTACTGGCAAATCTAAAAATTTCATCAGACACAGAGCTGAAAATAATTTTGTTTGGCCCATCAAAATTATTTTGTGGAACACTTAATATGATGATAATATTGCAAAAATGTTTGATCTTCTAACAATCAATTTGAACATCGTGTATAATAATTTTGAAGGCCCAACAAAATCGTTTTCAGATCTGTATCTAGCCAAATTTTTAGATTTGCCAGCAAAAGTGTTCTTTCCGTGTCTTTTTAGGCATTAAAAGAAAAACTTGTTTGAGATGGATATTAAACAGAAAGAAATAAACAAAAAATATATTTTAATAATTTACAAAAAAATAATTACTTTGTGAAGTACAATATTACTTAAGAGGGAAATTCGAGAAAAGACATGGAGTGAATGATCGCATTATTTATAAATTAAACGATAAGAATTTGTGATTCGGTCCGGACAGAATATTTGCTCTTTAAGAATGTAGAAGAGTTTTCCCAGAATCACGGTTGTCTCAATCGCTCAGCGATGTAATATAATATTTAACTTCTCGGTAGCAACTTGAGGCAATATGAGCCAAAAGGTGCGCACGCGCGCGCCGAACAAAAAACTGAGAGAAAAAACGTTTTATACTTCGAAAGATATAAACGCGAAACTTTCGCATCGCATATTTGAATACGGAGGCAAGCGGAAAATAACAATGTACAAAATGTACGGCGCATTGTACTTTCGGATGTGATTCATGATTTTAACCGCCCGACGGGGCTTTGGCACCGTCAGATTTTACTGGCGATTTGGCAGAATAAATTACATCGCTCCGCTAAATCAAATCGCGCGATGCCATTAATTAGTCGCCGGGGCAGTCCGAAGATCGGCGGAATTAATGCTATCGACATGCAAATATTTCGAATAGAAATAAAGTGAATTATCCAACGATAATTATTTAATTAAGTGACCTAACGGGGCCGTTCCATTTTCGTCTCGATTTTTCCGGCGAAATATATATAGGCGGACAGGTGTATAAATAGGCTCTGGCACAATTTCGATTTGGCCCTTGTTTACGCACCCGTTGCTTTCACGCTCACGGGCAATACCTCGCCGAAAAACAAACATTTGCGCAACACTTCGCGGTGTCGCGAATCACGCCCGCGACTTTTCGCGGCGGAGGCTGAAAGTCGACGCCGAGGTATTTGCCGAGGACGTACGTATTTTCACGCGATTGCGCGACGAGAGAGAGAGAGATTGCCTAATGCAATTATGTTAATTAATGAAAATCGCGATACGAGCCGAGAGAGAACCGCGAGTGAAATGAATAAGCCATTGCGCCATCGCGCAAATTCTCGGTCATCGGAGATATAAATAATAAATTTGCGGCCCGAGCCGCAAATCGACCGGACCTTCAACGAAAACACGAGGCGCAATCGAAATGGATCCCGAAATATTTATCCGTTGATACGCAATATTGTAATTTTTTAATCCCTTCGAGCACGAAACTGTAAACTCGAATGATATTTCTTCCTGGATTTCGCTTTTTGCTTTGTGCGCTGAATTTTTCGAGTCGACCTTTGAACCACTCTTTTATTAACAAGACAGCGTAATAATTTGCTCGAGTGTGTAACAGAAACTGAATGGCGATAAAAGAATGACGCCACTATTTACTTTAAAGAATTATGTACTGAACAGTTTTCAATGATGCGATGACATAATCGGCGTTAAAAAAAATATATTTTTTTATTTTTCTCGTTTCGATTGTTTCTAATACTTAACGATAGCGCCTGAAAGTAGGCAACTGCAAACAATTACATGCAACGTGGACTACGTGACTTTTTTCACAGGCGTTTCTCTTATCAAAGCTTTGCCAGTTTCCATTTGCACACTATAGTAAGTATTGGCAATGATATAAAATATAGTTCAATGCCAAGATATTTATTTTACAAATATCAAAAGTGAATAAAATTAGGATTTGCATTAGATTAGCATATATAAAAAAGCGTTGTCATATGTATTAAATAAAATTAAAAACAAAATTGATTTTGAGCAAAAAACCGAAATGCCACATATCGAAATATTCCCTTCGACTAGAAAGAATCTTTCCTTTAAGATTCTTTTTTAATCTTCTTAAAAAAAAAAAATTTGTTAACTTATCTAATGTAGAATTTGAAATATTTTGCACTGTTTATCTAATTTATGTAATAAGTACAAGTTTAATCTCATTTATTAATTATATATTTCTCTCTTAAAAACGTTGTGATTTTAAATTTCACCATATTTCTTATTTTATATAATAAATTAATATTTTTCATAAATACAATATTAATCATATTTATATAAAAATTTATATTATTTTAATAATAAAATCATAATTTTAATAATAAAAGCATAATTTGAATAAGGATGAGAGAAAATGAAATAGTTTTGACCACTATAGTTTTGTATTTCTGAAATTTGAATTCCTGCAACTAGTTTTATAAAATAAAAATCAAAAGTAGCACCAAATATTATAAAAATATAATAACGGGAACGTATATGAACTATTAGTTGATAGTAAAATAGCGACTCAATTATAATTATGACACAATTATATAAACAAATAGGATATGACAATTACATTTTTCCAGTTTAGACAAATATCTTTTTGAAATAATGCCATAATACTACTGACAATTTTGAAAATTACATTCTAGTTTAATGACTTACTAAATAGTTAATAAATCTCTTTAGTTCATATTACTTACTTATTCTTCTTATTACAGCTTTATAATATATAATTGAGGCGTTGTCTACTCTGATATGATTTTTTCCCTCCGAATGCAGCGGTATAGCGAGATAAATGGAAATAAATGGAATATTTTAACAAAATTTCGCGATGAGTCTTTCCACTTAAGTAGGCCAAGATAGGGGCGAGTGATAAAATGCAAAGGAGAGACTTTATTTAAATTACGACTACAATACGATCGCATTTGAAAACGATGAAACGACCTCCGTCGTTTTCAAATGCGACGCGGAGACAAACGGGAGGAAGGAAGGAAAGGAGGGAAGGAGGATCCAATTCATTTGAGAGCATTTCAATTTATCCGCAAAGGTCTCTCGCCGTAATGGCCTCGTCGCGGACAGATCACATCCCCCCCCCCGCGCGCGCGCGCGCGCGCGCCCAGGCCTGCGAGGGCCAATACAAAATAGATAGTCGATTCGCGAGCGAGCGAGCGAGCGACGGCAGTTAGCAGTTAATAATGCACAGTTTCGGATGACCTCCTTACGCCCGAGCGCGAATCAAATGGCTCGAGTTACGTGTCCGTGCGGTAATCCGCCACCGCTGGGCGAGTGGTTAACGGACGATACGTGCACAGACGGCGCGCAATTTCCCCGGCGCTATCGGTGCGCTGCGTGACCGAGATCACGCGCGCCGACCGGCGAACTCGAGGCACCTCTTTCACACACACACACACACACACACACACACACACACGCGCGCGCGCGCGCGCGCGCGCATCGACGAGCCGTCGAAAGAGAGAAAGGTGGCGCGTGCGCGCGCGGACGAGCGATTTCGACATTTCCTGCGATAACCCGCGGCGCGGCCGCCGTCATCGTATTCTCCGACGTCGTTACCTGGAGGCCCCCGATGACTCTCTCGGACCTCTCCGTCACAGCACGCGCGCGCGTTCAACGGGAAACCTCCGCGGCGGTCTCCGCGTGACGAAATCGCGGGGACGGCGATCATTGTCGGCGGATGTTAATTGAGCGACGGTAATCGCAATTAGGATCAAACGAGATGTTTGAGTCCGGCGAAATCGCCGGAGTATTGTTTCTTAGTACGGCGCGCGACGTCGTAACCGCGCGTTTCGAAACGAATAATCGAGATGTCACTTATGCCAAGAGAGGAGGAAAAGCAGATGAGGGAAAGGACGATTGAGAAATAGTCGGGAATTTTGTCCGTGTCTGCGTAGTGATTGAAGAATATACAGAGCGATTTTAGATAAGTGTGAAAAATTTTTGGAGACGAATTTTCTTTTGCAAAAGTTAAGGAGGTATATTTTTATGCAAATAGTCTTATATTTCTCTTGAAGAGTTACACTCTTTCAAAAGAAAAGATAGAAATTAGGTCTTTATTTTTTCTCTTAAGTCTTGGAGAAATCAAAAGAATAAAATTTGGACATTTTTCACTAATAAAAAATATGTAAATATTTTTTTAAACCTCCCATAACGTCGTAAATGATCAAACTTAGCAAATCCTGTTTAAGTTTTTATTAGAACTTTAATTAGCCAGAATGTGATTATTTAAAAATATTAGAAATATTAGAAAGATTAGAAAGTTTGATATCTTTTTTATTTCTCTAGAAACTTCTTTATCTTTCTTAGAAACTTTTATTGTTTTTATTTTTTTTGTAAAATACAATAGTTTTCAGATAAAAAACAAATATTATTTTAATATTATTTTTGCTAATTGTTATTTTCATTCTTTTGTAAGGATATAGGAGGATTAAAACACAAAATTAATAAATATCCTTTATCTAACAATGAAAGATCCACCGAGTTTCATTTTTTTAACTTACAAAAGTTGAGAAAAAAAATAAAAACCTATTTCCACTTTCTCTTTTAGAGGAGGCATAACTCTTCAGGAAGGGACATAAAAGTATATATTTATATGAAAAACCCTCCTTAATTTTTGACGAAAAATCATCTCTTAAAATTTTTCGCACTTTTGCATTTTAAAATCACTTTGTATATACAATATATATCCGAGTCGTCATAAAAGAATTTTTCTTTTATGCTTGACCTCAATCAAGATTTAATACTTTGATAAATCAAATCTCTTTTAATACTTTACGAATTTAAAACTCTTATTTAGAATACACAAAATATTTTATTATTAAAGCCAAAACACTCTTCGAACTTCTTAAAGCAAAAAATTGTTCGTTTATTACTTATTTCAAATGCAAAGTAGGGGACTCGATCCATATAAAATAAATCTCTATCATAATCCTTTAGAATCTAAATCCTCTGTAAATCTTAAATTTGAGGTTAAGAGCAGATAAAAAATTTCGGCTAGCGTATATATATATATATATATATATATATTTTTTTTTTTTTTCCCAAGAAGACATACATATTTCAAATGTGTGTAATGTAAAATTTATAACTGTATCCAAAATACACTAAAATACACTATCTAGAACGTCGAATAGACTAGAGTTCTTAAAAGTGCACGTTGCAGTTCTGGGAGCAGTGTGCACAAAATAGCGCAACTGGTGAGATGTGTGATTTACTCGGCCAAGCGCGTAATAAATACACCGTTCTATCGCGAAGTTTTACGCGCGAGTTGATTTTACTCTCCTGTTATCATATTTCATAAAGCCACGCCACCAAATTGGCAAGACCGAGGCATCGCGCCAAAATGGGACTTCCTTTCGCGATGCCGTTAACGTGCCGCTTAACCGTCTCAAAATCCGAATTTCGAACGTCCGATCCGAATTAGATTCAGCGTTTTTACACCACCGATCGGGATTTTATTATGCGCGTCTGTTCGGCAAATACGGGCAATCGCGGGAAATCTTTTGTTACTCCAGACGCGCGTTTATTATTATTTCCTGGGAGAGGAGCCTGGAAGAGCGCGCTCGTAAGAGATTTACGGACGATAAATAATATTGCATCGTAGATGGTAACGTCGCCCCCCGACGATAGACACGGGCGAGCGATAATAGCGGTTATTATACGGTTATTATACTGCTTTTTTTTAATGACACACCGATATTGGCTCTTTAAAGTTCCCTTCGTGTTACGCGAATCGATCGATATCGCCGTCCGTGTTTCATAGCTCATAGCGTATTATTGCGCCACTCGCTATTTCTCCATTGTGTCTCGCATATCACCGTTATCGTATATACCTTTAATTATTATGATTAGCATTAAAACGATAAATTGTGTTCGGTGTTTCAACGATAGGATGGAAAATGCTTTCAGTCGCGGCGGCGGCGGCGGCGGCGGCTTTGAGTCCATCTCTGACAGGTACGAAGAAAACTCGATAAAACGAAGACGAGGATTTCCCCGTTAACGAGCCGGCCGAGCGTCGGTGTTTCCATCGGGCAACAACGCCGGGAGATGTTCTTTCCCGAACGTTGTCCGACTCATTTAACGATCGTTCCGGAAACCGCAAGGATAAAACTCGTTGTCCTCGACGACGGACGGATCGATATCTATGAACCAAACTTCGGAAGACAAACTTACGGAAAGAGAGTACGGAATGTGTACGCGCGCGCGTGTGTGTGTGTGTGTGTGTGTGTGTGTGTGTGTGTGTGTTAGTGTGGCAATCAGATTGTTCGGGAACAACGTTGGCCGCCGAGACGGAAACTCCGCTGGCTGTCGGCGTTGTTTTGACGAGGCGGGGCCTCGGGAATTCGCAAAGGATAAACTCGATTTGTGCCGCCTCGTATGCCACGAACCGCGTTACTTTATGACGTAACCTCGTCCGTATAATGTAATCGACGTAATGCATCGTATGGTACGGTCGCGGCGAGATCGAAGCCGTCGCGGAAATGCTGTTCGTCAGTCGATCTCGGGAAACGAATCATGAGTGACGTAGAAAAAGTGACGTAAAGAGTAATCGCCGATTGTAATCAACTCACAAAAAAAAAAAAAGCAGAATACAATCGAAGACTATTGCAAAATATAATCGTTAAGACGTAATCAGTAAGACGTAAAAGGCAAGAAGGAAAATGTAATTTAAAAGGAATGTGCATTTCAGTAAAAATGAAGAATAATAATTTCATTGTTTAATAATGATAATGATCATGTTCTCAGAATGTATCCTAAGTAATATATAGAAATATATAGAAATAAATAATAAAAAAAATTATCCCAAGTTTAACAATTTTGAATTCTCGTTTCTTGATTCACCAGTTCTACCTCAAACGTGCGACCTATTCTTATTGCTATTGTTTTGTCGTTTGTTTGGTAATTACGTTTGTCTTAGCGTTTGACACTCTAATCACTCTTAATTAATACTGGCACGGGATTTTTCTTCTCGTTGATCAGAATTACCCGCCGTGACTCAAAACAACGTGGAAATTCCGTCGCAGGCGAATCGCGCAATGTACTCTTCGCGTTATCGTCCTGTAAATTAAGCGAAAATGCCAACGATCGAAAAACAGGGAGGATATAAACGAGAGATGCAACATAGAATTTTCGTCCTCGAAGACTTTAAAGATTACACCAAAAATTTAACACTCTTGCACTCTGTTTTGTATAAACTGTAATAATAAACTGTAAAATTACTTTCTATGAAAAAATTATCGGTAAAAAATTAATTACTGATCTCGTCACGCGTAAAAAAAAAATGTGATTCAAAATATTATTTCGATTATTTCGAGACGTATCTTAAAAAACGTAATACGGAAAATAAATGTTTCGTAAAATATTTTCTTTGTTTCTGGAGTGAAACCTTATACACGCTGGGTTTAATAGGATAGTTGAATATAGAGAGAAGGCGAATTTTATTCGGATCGCGTATACTCGGTATGTTTCTTGATAGAAAGCTAGAAACTTCCGCTTCGAAAAACAGCATAAATCGAGGACGTCTAGGCTTCCGCCTAATTGATTCCTGCGTTCAATTAATTCAAGAAGGACCTAGTAAACGAGGTTAAAACAAATCTTCACGATCAAAGGAATTCCGAAGGTCAAAAAAAAAGTAGTCATTAACAAGACTATTTCGGTATTAGATTTTTCGGGCTGATAAAATCTTCTCTTGTCTCATAATAAGCTTTCGTTTTAAGATTAGAAATACGCTAATCGCTATACATTTTTCAGGAAACATTTTAATTAATTATAATTACAATTAAATTATTATTACATTATGGAATGAATAAAGTTCGCAATCAAGCGACTAATTAATTTCGAGCGACCAATTAAAATGCTAAAATAGAAACTATAAACGATTACGCAATCGTTTACAATATCAATTACCAAGTTTATAGGGCATATAATTAATGATTATTGATTAGCAACGACACGGTTTGGGAAGATAATTGAAACTTAAATTAAATTCTTCTAATTCGGGAAATATCAGAGAAGATAAGAGAAAGAGTATGTAAAATAATTTTCTATTGAAATTTCAATTTCAAAAACCTGCAGAGTCAACCCTTTTACAGCCACATCGCGACCATAATCGACGAAGGACAACGTAATATTTGAAACATGAGATACGCGTATTCGTATCGCGTACGTCGGCGTCGTCGCAGGAATTTAAACGCGCGTCTCGTTATACAATCGATCCGTGCTTTATCGATCCGGCAGCACCATCTGCGGCGAGCAATTCTTCTTTGAGAGAGAACGTTTGCCAATCGATCCGGCTTATTCGGGCAACGCGCGTGATTTCCGGCGGACGGCCATATCATGGTTTTGTCATTAATTACAGCCCACCCGCCGAAACTGCGGCCTTCGCCTGGGAAAGTCGAGTCGTTAATTCCGAGCGGCAATTAGACGCGTAGATTAATTTTCTGGCTGCATTTTCGCGGCGCGTGCCGGGCGCGTACACCGCGATATAATCATCATAATAATAATTATGAATTCATAAATCGCAAAGCCGCAAACGATGTGCGCCGTGCGTGTGTCACGCGCGTGTTTATAGCATCGCGCGTTTATGACGTTGCTACACACGTGTGAAGGAATAAAAAGATTTTCTATTTTTTTTTTTGTGCGTTAATTACCGCGCTTAATATTTTAAGATGAGAAGGACGCGATGTAATTGCACGAGTGATTTTATTCTTCTTATGGTGTTTTTAAAATCGAAAACCATCGTCGTCGATCGTCGTAAGAGTCCGTAAAGAGAAAAATATTTTTAATCGCAATTAAATATTATTGGTTTAACAATTATCAATTCTTTTTCAATATAATATTATTAAAAGAAGTATTATTAAAAGAATATATTGATTTAAAATTCTTATAAAAAAAAAGTCTGATAAAAAATACTATTTTTAGAATATCACGTAGTTGGTTTATGTTTATACAACATCACACGTGTCTTCGGTCAGGTTTTCGAATTACAATTACATTACCGAGTCTTTAGCATTGATCAATAATATTGACGCAAAATATAAAACGCATATAGTATAAAGTGTAATTAAAAAGGCATTTAATGTGATTATACACCGTACAATTTTATTAACGTCAATCTCGTGTTACGACACGTTATTATATTATACAATCGGTGAAAAGATCAAAGATCATCGCAAAATTATCCCGGCCACTATTAATGATTAAATAAAAAATTTAATAACTTCATAAAGATTATTTGCGTAAAGTTCACTACTTCTGAATTATCATGTCGGGTATCGATCACAGCAGAAACGACAATCTTTTAATCTCCTCTTTGACGAGTTCAATTACAAATGTCATTATTGGACGAATAATAATCACTATTATCAATTGCTGACTCACTTTCTATACAATCTATCTTATTAATCGACGGCATTTAATCGTGATTTCCGCGTGCAAAATAAGGCAATTCGCCGGGAGCGAAAAGTGAATGTATTATGAGATTATAATCAAGTTAGTATTCCGTTATTCGCTTTCGTTTTTCATATTCTAAATATTCGAAACAATAACCCTTTCGATAACCCTTTGTATTTATAAAATTTATAAAAATCTGTATTCTTATTCTACGCGAAAATTTCATATTACATTTCCGTTAAACAGAAATCTGTGTCAAAGATCAAAGAATTGGCAAGAAAAGAGCGAGGAGTGGTGGAATTTTAGGACACGCACAAATCATCGGCATTATATATATATATATATATAGAACTTCAATGTCAAGGGCATTAAGATCATGATTTGGAAATAATAACATTCTAACACTACTAAAATCCCAGAGTGCAAATATAATAATGACAAATAAGTCTCTTTTTTTTTTTTTTATTACAACGCGCTAGGTAAAAAGACTACGTACAAAAGCAAGAGGAGATTTACGCGAGGGAGGATTTACTTTTCGTTCGAAAAATAGCGGCGAGCGTATGAAATCCCGGGAATAATTACATCATCGGCCCAAAAAATACGTGTGATAAGCTCATTCGCGTCGGAGGCTCGGGCAGTCGCAACGACCGGAAAAATCTGGCCGTTTCGGCTATGAAGCAACAGCAACAGCAACAGCAACTGTTGCGCGTCGGCGCCTTGCACCTCGACGTGCCGTCTCTCTCCCGGTTTGACGTATCGGCCGCCAAGAATTCTCAGAGATGCAAGAAAAGATACAGAGTTGCAGTCTGGATCGCGGCCAGGTTTAATGAACGCCTTACAAAACAAACGCTACATAACGGAACGAGTGATGAATATGCGCCGTATATATAGGACGTAAAAGTGCCGTTTTATCCGCGACTGTCGAATGGACTATTGGCCTGCGGATGGCGCGAATTAATCGTTTGCGAGAGCACGATAATAGCGGTGTTTAGATTAATTACCAAGGTCGATTAATTAGCTTGCGCGACGGTACAACGGCCGTCTTATAAAGCCCCGTGGTAGCCCTCGAGGCTTTCCGTGTTGTTCTTAATTAACGCCTAAGCCGTATGCGTTATCCCGTTGCGTTTGTCATTCGTAAATGATCAGTGTGTTTATATCTCTGTATTGTGCTATTTGCCCCCGTGAGGGATCAAGGCGACAGCTTGAATGTCCATTCAGTTGAAAACAAAAAAAAAAAAAAGATAAGTCGCTAACATGTAAAAAAAAAAAAAAAACACGCAAGACCACACGATAAATTGTTAAAATGCAAGAAGCCGGATGTTAAGCTTCGAATTTTTAAAAGTCGCGGAATAATAAATAAAACAATTTAAAAATCCGTCAGACGTGCAAATGTAAAGTGTTGTAAAAACATAAATGAGATACATGGTTTTAATGCGGCTGTTTCTTGTAATTGCCCGTTTGTCGTCCTGCGAAACAGATATATTAAGTGCATAAACAACAAGATGTATTTCTTTCGCGATATATCAATGATTGTTACTCACGATTATTATTAGAACAGTGTTAATCTATTCGATTCAAGATCTATATCCGGTTCAATTTCCAATATTTCGCAAAAAAAATCACGTAACGATGAGAGTACTGTTAACCTCGGTTGTTTCAACAAAAACGCAAACGCGATGTAAACAAGACTTTTTTTTTTATTCACGGCAAATATTTATGACAAATTCATTTTCGCACTTTCTTCCTAAATTCTTCCAGACGTGTTGAGATAAAAAAAAAAGTTGAGCATCAGACGTGAAATTTCGTATTCGCGATGACATCATCGGTTTCGCGTTTTGTAGAAAAATTCTATCGGCGTTCCCATTTATATCTGTATTGATAAACTCTAAAGTTCGCGAGCTGTCAAACGAGACGTGCCGTTTGTCAACCGATGACGTCACCTGTCGTCATTGTTCAATTACAATGCACCGCGTATGCACACGCGATCTCGTTGTTCTTTTTCAAACTCGCGGAATCAATTGTTACAAGTGAAACAATCACGGCATTTACAAATAGTAACAGCGATAGTATTAATACCGGAATTAATAAGAAGCTTTTATTTTGCTCTCAAGAAAAGCTGTTCGAACGTCGATATTTCCAATTTATATACAACATATTCGATATTTTCAGTCTCAATTTAATCTATAAATTAAATCAAATCTGGTTTTTTTCATTATATACATATTATAAATATTTATATATAAATATTCATAATAATTAAAACAAATTTTTTGCAAAAAATATTTCGTTATTCGCGAGCGAATGGGAAATTAATTCTTTATCCTATGTGCGGCAATTTTTTAATTTTCCTTGAAAAATGAATTCTGCAATGTAGCGACCACAAGCGACCACAACGCGAGAACAACGACGGCGTTGTATTATAAAAGATACACACGGAGTGTGATAGCGAAAAACGAGAGAATATCGCGAGAGCATTTTCCACCGCATTTTCCACGTAGAAGTGCCTCGCGGATTTCGCGGTGGTGCTGCTCGTTATGAAATTCGCCGTTCGGCCGTGTTTACGGCCCGGGCTCGTAACTCGTACAGCTCGACTTTCTAATAGTCTCCATGCCGGCGGTGCATTGCAGGGCCGAACTCCGACGCAACGCGACGGGCAATCGCCGACGATCTAATCTCATTCTCGATTGCATCGATTGCATCGAGTCACGCCGGTTTTAAGCCGTTTTCCCTGCCGCTCTTTAATCTTGAGCAACCATTTTCATTGCCATTTCATGGATATCGATATGCTTGAAGATAACATCCGATAGAAAACGGCAAGATTTAATTAATATACAAATCAATATGCAAATTTCGTCATTTTTTTTACGAGATAATAGGAGAATTAACGACAAATTGCTATCCTTGTTAATCCGACGTTAATATGTTTGCAATACTATCGCAATAAAGACGTTTCGAGGAAATTTTTATTCTTGTATTGCAAAAATGTTAAATGTTAAATGGGAAAAAGGTAAAATATCTTGAAAACAAAGCAATTGATTAAAAAATAGTTTAGAAAAAAGTTGTATAATTTTAAGAAGGCTACGTATTTATGATACTGATTTATTCGCAGACGGAGACATTATCAATATTTTTTTTAATTGCTAATTTTTTAAATAAAAATTTTTTTGTTACATAATGCGATTTCTCTCGTCGAATATAAAAGTATCAAGGTATATACAGTTATTAAAAAATCAACAGTTTAGTTATATTTTATATTTTATTCTGACATAGTCTGACATAAGATATCATCATAAAATATTTTATGAATTATTCATTTTTTTATTATTGCATATCTTAATACTTTTGTATACAAAATAATGAGATAAATCGATTGGTGCAGTTGTAATGAAAGCATGTAATTGTTTTCAAGAAAATATATATCTGTATATTTTTAATTACATAATTTTTTTAAAGTAATTGTATCTTCTTTAATACCAATTGAATCGTCTCATTATTCTGTGCAGAAAGTAGTAAATTAATAAAAATATTGAATATACAATTATCAAAAAATGAATAGTTTACGAGATATGTTATACTTTACGTCAGAATATGCGAGAATAAAATATAAAATATCTCTAAATTATTAATTTTTTGACTGCATCTTGATATCTTTATATCCAGAATAAATAAAAAAAAAATCATATTATGTAACAAAAAATGTGATTCCATTCCAAAAAAATGATAACTATAATGAAATATTGAGAATAGTTCCATCTGCAAATAAATCGATATTATAATCATTATGACTCTCTTAAAACCTTACAACTTTTGTCTAGATCATTCTTTTATTATTGCTTCGTTTTCAAGAATTATTATTTCCATTATTTCCATTAAAATGGAACATGTATGTATAATATTACGTCACCGATGCAGAGAGCTCGGAGGAGCTCGTAATAAGATACGAGAGCTCTATTTGGCAGGGGGCTAAATAATAAAAATATTGCAAGCATCGCGACGTGAGATAATATTTGCCGACGGATTTTCTATTTGCGTTTCCTACGTGCTTCTTATTTCATTAAATCGGTCGGCTGTTATCCTATAATAGCGCGTCTGTCGTTCGCGCAAAAATTGCGCCGTCGTTGCCAACGCGCCACGCGTGAAAGAAGCACGCTCCCGCGTGCGAAAATTGCATTTTTTTTTTTTTTCAAGCGACAAAAGCGCCGAAACGAATCGCGCTGTTGTTTCGCGTCGTGTCATCTCTCACGAGGATGCGCCGCGTCGCAACACCGTCCCTGACGGAAAGTCCGCGGCCCGCGTCGTTCGACGTGAGCAAAAATGAGATATATCGCGTAATCTCCCCCTCCCCCCTTTCCCCCCTCCCCTCCCAACGTGCTCTCGCTCATTTCGCCTGTTCCCTCGCTCGTGAGAGAGCTCGTATATTCATTCCCGCCGCCTTACGGCTTTGGCACCCTTTCGGGTGCCGCGAACGTTTCGAATGCGAATGCAACACGTTCAGCCGCCGGCTCGAAACTGGTTTCCGGACCGACGGTTCCGGACTCTCCGCAACCGGTCGACGGTCGAAAGATCCATCAAAACCTCAGGCGGATTAGTGGTTACGCGCGCAGAAGATGAACGCTGGCCGAATGAGCGGCGCGAAAATATCGAGTTGTAAGAGGAAAAAAAAAACGGATGTAAACAATTACCAGCCGTGTTTACCGCGTGTGTTGTTACTTTACGGTTATAAAAATAACCGAGGATCGTGTATTAAATCGATTCAAGGGAAAAAAATATTACACTTTTTGATACTTATACTGCAATTTGTCGGCGAGCTACCGCGTGTGTTGTTACTTTACGGTTATAAAAATAACCGAGGATCGTGTATTAAATCGATTCAAGGGAAAAAAATATTACACTTTTTGATACTTATACTGCAATTTGTCGGCGAGCAATACGTCATATTTCTATTTTCAATGGGTCTTGATATTTCTCTTGACGAATCTGCCTGTTCCAAGATGCGTAAGTCGAGGTTTAAATGCGAGAATGCGAGGCTCTCTCTCTCTCTCTCTCTCTCTCTCTCTCTCTCTCTCTCTCTCTCTCTCTCTCTCTCTCTCTCGCAAAACGATTAAGTGATGCTTAGAAGTGACTTTACTTCCGCGCTCTCGTAACGTTGCGGCGTTCTGACCTGAATTTCCAATTCCATCGAGAAAGATAATTTGCAGTTTTATTAGGTGCGCAAGTAAAACAACCTGGCGATAATCTCGCCTCGCGTAGCTCGATTCTTTCTTCAATACGCGTACTCATAAACTCGACAAATTTATGTGGAAAGTGTTGGAATTGTCCAACTGCTTTATCGCTGCTACTTACGACACGTGCGTTTATTTGCCGTTGAAATGTTCCGGATTTGTAAAATGTTTGTTTTGCAAATAGCACGAAACAAAAAAATTGTTGGAGTTCGGAAAAAAGATCTAATCCGTATTATTACAAGTCAAAGGTGTAAAATTAATAAATTTATTTCTCGCATGAATTTGTTAAGGAAAATTTGGATTTTGAAATCTTAAATTCTAACGAGTATGCTTTAAAGGTAAAGGTTAGAAATTAATTACGCGCAGAGTTCTAGTTAAAAATCAGAAGTTCAATCTTTCTAAAAGATTAAAATATTAATAAATAAAATATTAAAGAAAAATTTTGCCCAATCTTTGTATATATAAAGCGTGTATCGTCTCGTGAAAATTCATTAAATTCACTATTGAGTTATTTTAGTTTTTACTTTTAATACAACGCTACATTTGGTCATTGTAGTTATCAGTTATCTGTCAAAAGCAATTATCAAAACGTATCGATATATATATATATAATATTCGATTCATGTAAGGCATCACGAAACATTTATCGCGGTCGAAATGTAACTTCCGTGTGGAAAGTTTAATTTCCGTTCAAGATATGTTATACGCTTTATAAAGCGTAAATCGCGTATACGCGATTCGCAACGCTATGAATGAAAGAAAAAAAAAAAAAAAAAAAAAAAAAAAAAAAAAAAAAAAAAAAAGGACCAGATAGCCGGAATGAGAGGCCGTGAGTTTAAATCGCCATTGGATGCCTTGTATTTGCTCTGTGCGCCATAAAAGACGTCGGAATGATCAGAAATGGCGGAATCAGAGCGTAACGACGCTGTGTTCCGTCTCAGTTAGTTGCGTCGCACGCATTTTACGCAAGCATCGGCGGATAAGGACACACCTTGCGTGTCTGAAGACGATGGAGTAGTCCCACGGTACGAGACAACTATTTAGGTAGCATTGTCAACTGCTTATATTGGTCAATAAAAAAACATTCACGTTACGCGTTAAAAAATATCAAAAGAGATTAATAGAGAGAGAGAAAGAGAGAGAGAGAGAGAGAGAGAGAGAATATTTTTTTAAATATAAGGAAAATTATGAAATTTTTTAGGCATATCACATTCTTCTGTTTTATTAATTTTATTTTATTTATTTTGTTAGAAAAATTTGGATGTAATTTATTAAAATCTTAAATTCTAATGGGTATGATTTAAGTAAAATTATAAATTAATTATGCGCCGAGTTATAGTTGAGATCAGAATTCTTGTTTTCTAAGAGGTTAAAATATTAATAAAGTATTATTGAAGAAAATTTTTCGCAATTTTAATTTTATATGTACAAAATTAGCGTAAAAATTCATTAAATTTATCATTTTAGTTTTATTTTTAATAGGATTATAGTTCTATATAGATTAAACAAATAGTTCTAATTACTAAAGCACAAAAATTGCTCCAAGATAAACTGAAATGACAGCTTCACGCAGCAGATTTTGTCTCGAGTAAATTCTTTTAATATTCATTGCCACACGCTCATTTCAACAAATTTACAGTTTTATGTGAGTTCTAGAAAAAGTTTTGGCGACAAATTTTTTTTTTTTAATTTTTGTCATCTAAAAAAGGCATATTTACGGCTATACATATAAGCTGGTCGATTTTCAAAACTTGTATTTATCATAAAATATTTATTATAAAAGTATAAATGTGTTTAAACATTTCTAGCAAAAGTTTATTTCTTTTAAATAAATTTTGTTGTCTGAGAGAAATGTATTTTTACATGTTTGTGAAATACTAACCGATTTTTGAGAGTTCTATTTATCATAAAAATTTAGAAATCTAGAATAAAACTGTTAAAAATAAAGTAAAGAATAAAAAGTCGTCTTGTTTCAACAGAAAAAGATTAATGAATTTTCATAATACGTCAGTTTCATATGTAGTTTCTTCAAACAAAAGTTAGCAAGACGCAAATAAATAGTAAAATCTCTTTCTATTGCTCTAAAATAAATAACTTTAAATTTAAAAAGTCTCATTTTTAATATCATAATATTTTAATCATATAACCGTAAAATTCTTATTAATATAAAATATATCTGTTCACATAAAATTACATAAAAATATTATTTACGTTTCTATTGAGAATATCTCAAAATGTCGAAATGAATAAAAAAAAAAGAAAAAAAAAAAAACACATTCTGTCACATATTTGCACAGATTCGAACGAAATGTCACGTATTCTTATTCGGGCTTTTATATTCTCATTCGCGTTCCATCGGAAATAGCGCCGATAGCTTTCAGTGACAATAATCGTCGTCCTAGTTTGCATAACGCGTGGCTAAGGCGCTAAGGCGCAATAAGGTCGCCGGGTAAAATGCACAAGTAACCACCGCGTAAAGATCCAAAGGATGCTAAGGGAAAGGAAGTAATAGCTATGCAAACGCGATTATGCAAAAATCTTTCCTATAAATATGAAACGGGACGTGTCACCCGATAATTTCCGCGCCGGTCGATAAAACGAGACGGTGAAGGAGGCTCGCGAATTATGTAAGGTCGCGGTGTACTTGAATCCAGGTGTAACATCTGCCTTCAAGGCTCCGCACATCGCACATACGCTTTTGTGTACAAATAATTGCTGCACGAATATGCGATGCATCTGCAACGCTTCCGACTGTATATATACACGCGGGTTTCTCGAGAAATAATTTACAGCCGTGTCGTAAAGCTACATCGTCTCGCAAAATAAGACGTCCGATTAAGTTATCTTTATTTACGACGAAGAATGTTTCGGCGGCAAGTCCTGAATTCAAGTACCAAGAGAAAATGAGATCTACATAAAGTCTGCAATTTTTTGTCATTGTTTTGCCAACGTTCCAAAACAAAATGCCTTCGCACTATATATTTATTTATTATATGTAGGTTAAATTAAAATATTACAAGTAAAAAAATTTTCTGGGACCGGTACGACCAGTTCTGAGGTCATTGTCTTTCAGCACACAATTGCATTTTTATTTAAATGTATATCGAGTCGATGCAATTAGTGAAAAGTATTAATGCCCGACATAACTTAACGAAACTCGTACTTGAAAGGAGGGAATTGAGGGGCCGCGAAAAAAAAAAAAAAAAAAAAGACGCCTAATGACACAGGGGGCTATTTTAAGACGTTCGCGACCGGTTTGTGCGAGTCACAAAGAGGCTTGCTTGTATTCCTGTTCCGGATGATCTGTCCTGACGAGTCGAGAAATTTTTCGGAACGCGACACGCTCGAGTTCCATTCGCGCAAGAAATCGGCGCGAAGAAACAGAAACGCGTTCACCGATTGCGTCGTGATTGTCTTTGTCTTTGGCACGAAATATTTTCTAATAGAAATACTCGAAATCCCACCGAAGCAACATATATATTTTTAAATATTTTGAATAGTCTCTTAGCTAATATTTTAATTATTAATGCATTCAACAAGGAAACAATTATGTATTGTCAATAATTTAAATTGTAATATTGAAAATAAAAAGAATTATTATATATATAAAGTGATTGTTATTGTTTATAATTGATTGCTTGTAAATTTGTTGCTTCGAAAAAAAAAAAAAAAATAAGTTTAACAGAACCAACGCACAAAGCGACCAACGAACTTTTCGTAGTTCAAACCGATCTTTTACCGCTAATATTAACTAAATGATAGCGTTGACAACGAGATTCGTAATGAATCGTACAAGATGACATATGACTAAAGTTATCAGCGAGTTACGTTGATTAAATAATGCAAACATCAATATCAGATGATGCTAACAACGCAGACGCGCAATGTTGACATTCTAAGGTATGAGACGATGAAAAACTTAAATCTGAGTAATATTTCCGGTTTTGATATAGAGAAAGAAAATGTTATATATGTTAAAAATCATGTGTGTATAATTTTTTAAAAGAGCAGAATGTTCTACTTCTAGAGTTTAACATTTCCTTAAAAATTTAAATAAATTTTACGGCACAAATATAAATATAAGTCAAAATACAAAAAATTTGGTAACTGCATAGTTTTATTAAATATATTTATTATTTATATATTTATTATTATTATTTATATATTTATTATATCTTAGTAATTTTTTCTAATTAATCAATTACTATGTTCTAATTCAAGATATTGTCTCAGTCAAAAACAGGTAATTTCACTCTTATAAAAATAAAAAAATTAATTAAATCCAAATGAAAAAAAGTTTATTAATTCAAATTAATTTTCTTTTTAAATAATACACTGCACCACTGTTAAAACAATTTATTGGCTTGGTAAATGAAACAAAGTATGTTTCCTGAAATATCTAGTTTTCGAAATTTGCATAACAACAACGAGAATTCAATCATGCAGATATGTAAGTTATGTAATGCAATTGAAATTTAAATTTTTAAAAGATATGTTTAAAAGTTATGTAATGCAATTAAAAGTCTAAACTTTCTACATTCGATTATTCGTTAAGCACGTCCATTGAAATGATCGTCCGGTTCCGCCAGCTTGGATAGATTTTATGGCGAATTGCGAAGGGGGGCAAACCAACACTGATTTTTCGCGATGACTTCCGCGAATAAGTCTTTCGCAGAGAAATCGCGAGATTGCAGTGCAACGTGGGACTTTCATGGAATATTTCCAGGAGAACATTGTTCGCGGAAATATTAAAGTATCGAAAATTCCATTTTCCTCAAAATAAAAAATGTCACGTTACTTCCAGCTGGAATAACGTGAAAACAGGATGACGCCAGAATTTAATCTTCAGAGCTAAATCGATTATCAAATCATCGATAAATTTATTTATTTTTACTTCATATTTAATTTTCTCCTTCTGTGTTATGTTCCCCCGAAATATCCGTTATTTTCAACCGATATTTTTCATTCTAAATCAGGAACGAGCAAGTTTTCTGTTCGGTTTCTTTTAATGAAAAAGAGAAAAAAAAAAGTGTTTTACATAGATAAACTGTATGTTTAAATATTTATCTTTTAAATGTCTTAAATTAAACAATTTCAAGAGTAAAATTCATTACAAGAGTAAAATTCATTTGTTTAAGAAATAAAAAAAAAAAAAGGATTATATAACTCTGCATCTTTCGATTAATATTATTTTTGTTGGAATTTCCAGAATCACGTTTATATGCACGTTTACAGCTTCTGTGTCTGTATGTAAATATCATGACTGCGAATTATCGTTAATTTTGCAAAACATAGTTACCGTTATCGAACGTGTTCGTTATCTGAAATGATAATGCTCTCGGCATAAAAAGTGAAAGATTTCTTCGAGCCAGATTACGACTTCAACATCGTCGAGATCCCAAAATATTTACCTAAACTCGGCACGTGCGTCGATTCGCGACTTTTCTCTCAAAATCGAATCCATAAGTCGGTTTATGTATCGGAGTATACAATGGTAAAAGATTGATAACGATATAATTCGAGATAAAAACAGCTGTCTTCGCGGGATATTTATATCCCACGGAATAGCAATTTAAAATTACTCAACGCAACATTATTATTATTATTATTAAATGCATATTACGATACCTCAAATTCTTCGGCGAGACAAATTAATTGTATTATAAAGATTTAAATGACAAGTGGAAGTTTGTCGAAATCGCGAAAGATAATTTTCATTAAATTATTAAATATTATTGAGATTTAATTAAACCTCCAGATTACATTTTTATCTTAATGATCATTTTCGTCTGTTCGTTGGAGATCAGCCAGAATCATGTAAATATATATATCATTGTAAAAGTTTGCGTGTATTAATATTTGAGATTACCGCACATATGTCAGCCTTTATGGTGTTTCAAAGTATCGCTTACTTATATTTTATTGCGCAATTTTCTTGAACGGCGCGAGACATGTTTTTTTTTTTTTTACGATTTCAGATCGATCGCTTAATGATTATTAATTGTAATTGATGTACGAATAAATCATTCGGAAAGATTAACTGATAACAATTTATTTGCAGACAAATAATTAAGCAGCATAAATATCAAACCGGATTAAACAGACATTAATATTCCCTACATGTCGCAAATTCTTTCTCTCTTTTTGATATATGACGCTGATCAGGGATATATTGTATAGAAATGTAATGTATTTGTGACGTTAATTCGAATTCAAACGACAACTCATTCTTCAGCCTGTATCTCGGTAAGATTTTCTGCTGAAAAATGTGCACGTCTCACTTTCGCTTACCTCGTTAGTCTTTTAAAACCACACTTCATTGGACTCGAGAGACTCAAGAGATTGCTCCAACCGGTACGTGATCCTTCGCAAAACAACAAATACTCACGTTCGCGCGCGCGCGCGCGCGCATGCGCTTGGCGGTCGAGCGCGATAGAATAAATAAAATACCTGGAGACCGAGTCGGGGACGAAAATGTTCCACCAGGACGGCCTCTTCTGCCGAGGGTAACTCTGCGAGTAGAGCCCTTCCGTGCTGCCGGACTGCGAGGGAATGCCGGACACGCCCTTCCGCCTCTTGCGATCCAGCTTGGGCGGCTTCACGAGAGGATTCCAGGACTTTCGGCGTCCTTTCTTGGCCTCCTGAGCCGCGCGGTCGCGGTCCTCGTTTTCCAGCACCTCCTGATTCTCCTCCAGCAGGTCCTCGGACACGTAGAACACCGAGCCCCTCCTGCCGCCATTGCTGTCGCTGCTCCTCCCCTTGTCCTTCGTCTTCTCCTTTGGGCCGCCGTCCTTGACGTCGTTCTTGATGTCCTTGGTGATATCCTTGGCGGCACTGTTCTCCTTCTCCTCGAACACGCTGGCCCTACGAGCCTTTTGGAAGAGGCTGTCCCGCCGAGCCTTCAGGTCCTCCAGGACGCTGTGCCGTCGACTCTTCGTGTCCCGCAGGATCGTCGCGTTCTCGCGCTGCCTCCCGACAGCGCCGAAGATCCTCGCCAGAGACGACTCCTGCTCCATCATCGCCGGGATGGAGTTGGTCGAGGCGTACTTGGTGGTGGTTGTGTGACCGTTCTGCGGCTCGCTGATGTACATCTTGGCCGTTTCCATGCTAGCCAGAGGAATGATCACGTCGTCCCTGTCGACGAGCAGCTCACACTCGGAGATGCGAACTGCGCATCTCAGCGCGAGAAGCGTCGGAAACGTCGAGTTAATATCTTGCAGCGGGGTCACCGAGGTCAGGCCGCCACTTTCAGATTAAGTATTTACTGGTCGAGGAGGCAGTTGTGAAAGACGGCTGGCACTCCGCTTGATATCGCTAACCGCGTTGGATTAACGTTTTTTTTACATCGGCGAGGCTGGCGAAAATGGGATAAGGATGAGACAATCGCGGATGGAACACGTCGACCTCCTTTGCGAAGTCGTTAGTGAAGTCTCCCGGAAAGATCGTTCTGAAGCGATGAAGAAAGCCTATATCGTCCACTGGCCCCACGAGACGAGTCACGAGGAACACGACGATAGTCCCGACGACGTCGACCGATATTATTTATAGCGGACGAGCCGTCGGAGATCGCGGCGTTTACGATCGGATCGACTCGCAGCCTCCACCGAGATTTCAAATATTCGCGAGCGAAGACGTACGGCCGCGATCTTCCCCGTCTATTTGATATTATTACCACCGGCGAAGGTTACGCTGCGGTGTGCGCGAATTCCGAAATGAATTCCGCAAAGAAAAACAGACACTCTCGCGAGACACTTTGACGCTGGACGCCTCCCCCCCCTCCCCCCGACGTGGACCACGCAAGATTCACGCGATTTCTCGTCTTGAAGGGAGCGGAGACTCGATACGGAGGGAGTCGTTATCGATCAGGTCGTCATTTTTTCCACGAAGACACGTGCCTTCGGGATTCTAAGAAAGGATTAATTTTTTTTTTTTTTTTTAAAGAACGAGATGCCAGCTTCAGCGAAGATCCAGACGCGAAGGGTACGAGGCGTTAAAGCGCGATCGACAATATTATTCCACCGGCGCGGCTCGTCGGTGAAAGCGGCCGAACGGTCGACCGCCTTTTCACTCCCGACGCCGACGACGACGCCGTCGACGTGGTCACTCTCGTGAAACGCGTGCTACCACGCGTGCAGGAGTGTGCGTGCGTGCGTGCGTGCGTGCGTGCGTGCGCGCGCGCGCGCGTATGTGCTCCGATCGGAGCGGATACGCCCGTGGAGAGGAGAGCACGTCGGGACGAACCCACGCGAGCGTTGACCCGACGGGAGGAGGACTCGCGAGTTTATTTATATATTTTTCATTCGCTCCTTTACGCGCGCGAGGATTTATTCACGGCTCTTAAACGGCCTGGACGATCGAGTCAACGAGAGTCTCGCTCCGTTTTTCATGGATGCAGGGCCGTGGATTTCTCTACAACTTTCTTTTCTCGACTCGACTCGACAATTCTGGGGGGTTCCTTGGGTGGTTTTCTTTACCTCGATCAGCCCTCGCCAGCCGAAGGCAGCAGGGACGAGACCTCGTTGTCTTCCATCGCGACGCTGGGCGACGAAAACGCTAGGGCGATCTTCCCGCAGACAGGCATAAGATCTTTCCGGAAGACCTTCCCTCGTTGCACCCTTTTCCCCCCTCCCTCTTTCTCTCTCGATTACAAATATTCTCTCCTTCGTTTTTCTCTCTGAATCACACGCGGTCAGGAGAAGCGAGGAAGAGGCCCTCTTCCCCGCGTCCCTCTCTTCCCTACGACTCGCTCTTCGTCGTCGGCCAAACGACACGCGGCAAGCACGCACACGCACGCACGCACGCACGCACGCACGCGATACACGAGGCCGAAAGCGCGCACGGGGCACGACGGGGGAGGGTCGCAGACGAGACTGCGAGCGTGAGATCGACGACCGTCACGTGGATCGGGTATCGCAACGACTAAGCGCGAGCGAACGCGACCGCTTGTATTTATACGCGTGCCGCCTCGCTGGAAGACTGTCTCTCTCTCTCTCTCTCTCTTTCGCGGCGCATCCCCCACCCCGTGCCCGCAACAAACGCGTGCACGTACGAGAGGATACGCGCGCCGAGATCCGGCCGATCCTGATTCTCGTCGTCGGGGACCAGAGGAAACCTGTATTACGATGTAAGCGCGCGTACGTACCACGGCCGCTTGTTTATAGAACCCTTTGATCCGGGCCGGACGAGAAAACGCAAAAACTGCTTTTCCAAAAATATCCATAAAAGCGACGGAGACATTTCGTCGTCTACATACCTTTTTTTTCTTTTTTTAAATTTACTCCTCGAACTCCGTCTCTTTCGGACGAGTTCAATAAGCGTCTGAAGCGCTCGGGGAATCAATACGACATGTTTTTTCGCGGTAAACAGCCTATTTCGGGATTTATATCTTTTTTATGTGAAGGCCGGGGTTAATGTGAGGTTAATTTAAGCGTATTGTTGAATGAACACAATTAAAAATCAAAGCGAGCTTGTCGAGCGATAATTTCGCAGGGTTAAATTTAAAACATACTGCTTCGTGTAATTTGGATTGTTATCACACGTTCTTTAAAAGTATCGATATATCTCGTTAATTTCTGCGTTATATCGCCCCCTAAAGAAAGATGTCAAGAATTTAAACATCTTTCACGAGTTCAATAAACGTTTGAAGTGCTAAAAAATCAATACATATTTTTCGCGATAAGTAGCCTATTTTGAGATTTACATCTTTTTTTATGGTCACAAGTTAATTTAAGCTTAGCTGAACGTGATTAAAAATCAAAGCGAGTTCGTCAAGCAATAACTTTGCATGGATTAAATTTAAAACAAACTTCTTCGTGTAACTTGGACTGCAAATCACACATTTTTTAGAAACATTTGGTAAATTTTTGCGTAATATCATCTACAAAGAAAACTGTCAAGAATTTAAACATCTTTCAATAAGCATTTGAAGTACTAGAAACTCAATACATGTTTTTCGTAATAACCTATTATAATTTCGTAATATAATTTCGTAATAACCTATTTTGAGATTTTTATGATTCTGATTTTTTTATGAAGGCCACAAGTTAATTTAAGCTTAGATGGACGCAATTAAAAATCAGAGCGAGCTCGTCAAGCAATAACTTTGCATGAATTAACTGCTTTAAACTGCTTAAAACAAACTGCTTCGTGTAACTTGGATTGTTATGTAAATCATACATTTTTAAAAAGTTAATTTCCACATCTCACACAGAAAGATGTCAAGAATTTTTCTGCAAAAAATTTAAAAATAAGCACGAGATAAGTACAATTTCAAAGACCGGTTTATAAAAGTGTTTTAAAAGTGCTATTTATTTTGATGCTCACACATAAAATAAGCTTTTTAATAGTTTTAACATGATGACACCTCGTAAATGTGTTGTAATCTTGCAAACGGTTTTAAATTCACACATCGAGGTCTTGAATCGTAAATTTATCTCTTGAGAATGTAATCTATAATCGTGTTAATCAATTTGATAATAGTTCATCTGACAACTGATAAAAAAGATAATAACGATGATCAAACGATAACAAGATACAATCGATCATCCTGTTGAAATTACAGCGCAAGAGATATAATTGATCTTCAAAAAGAAAAAGAATTTAGGCCGATTACATCATTTTCGATATCTCTAATAACGTAACATTTAATATTGCAAATTTGATAAGACTTAGAAGGTAAAGAACTCTCTTCAACTTTATTACTACAAGTATGACAGATAAATAGATAAATACCGAAATAAACATATTTGTTGTAATATTTATACAATAACAATGTGACACGTGCTGCCATCACATGTTAATACAAGTTCCCATTATCTCCAAGGATAAGATTATTACAATTGATAATAACGATAACGATCGCAGAACCTCCGGTGTATCGATGATATAGAAAAGCAAGACGAGTAGATAAACAATATTTCGAAAGAAAGAAAAAAATGTTTAAAGTGAAAAAGGCCGGATAACTGACGTGTCACTTAATTGCTACGACATACTTTGCAACTCGAAAGTACAAAAAATCGTGAAAAAAAAAAAAAAAAATAGGAAAATAGATACCGAGAATCTCGAT
Organism: Pogonomyrmex barbatus; assembly: GCF_055798465.1. NCBI lineage: Eukaryota > Metazoa > Arthropoda > Insecta > Hymenoptera > Formicidae > Pogonomyrmex > Pogonomyrmex barbatus. The sequence goes on from NW_028297120.1 coordinate 725,881, forward strand.
CGCATCCGGGTATCGAATCACGAATATCTCGATATTTCTAGATATCGCGGCTCGAGTAGCCACTTGAAATTGATTACGCAATTCGCGATATCAGGCGGCCGTTTCACGGACGGCCGCGAGATATTTTTTCCGGCGATCGCCATACATCTTGGTGCCCCGTGTGATCTTGACCCGGTTCTTGGACCGACGAAGAGAATGACCACACCCGCTTGTTTATTCGGGCACTTACTTATTGTTAGATTTATTTGGGGCTGCTACATCCGACGCGAGCTGCAATCAATAATGCTTGCGAATTGTAACTTTTGAAGTGAACACGTCTCGCACTTCTCTTTTCTCTTTGCAGACACACTTTTGAAGTAATTTTCAATTTTAATACTTTATAATTAATATTTTATGTTATTTAAGAAAATTTTTCACTTCAATAGAATTTTAATAATTATAATAATTTGTTGTATTATATTGCTGATTAATATTATATTGCTTTTTAATCCTTTATCATGGGAAAACAGTTAATATAAACAAGGTTTGGTAATTTTTTTCGTAATTATCGCTAGACATCAATGTTGATAAATTTAATGAATTTTACACTCTAGTTACGCTCATGTCGCCATGGCAGCAACACCCTTTTGTTTGCTTTTATCTTGTATTAAATTAAATAGGATAAGAAAGAGAAATTACGGCGTAAAAGTACGGCGAATTTAACAATTCCGCAAATTAACTGTTTTCCATTGCACTAATTAAAAAAAACTTTGACGTAGCTTCTGTTAGATATCACGAAAAATAAACTTTGAGTAAACAACTTTTTCCTTACTAGATTGAATTGTCAATTCTACAGCGGAGAAATACTTTGCAAAGATTCCGTCTCGTGAAACCGAAAATTTTTTCGCTGTACTTCCATTATATATATATATATATATATATATATTTCGAATTTTAATTATGAATTTGAATCCGTTTTCAAGAAAGGTATTTTCAACGGAAGAAAAAAACTTTACGAATCGACTTTCGGGGACTCGCGCATGCGACACCTCAGGAGATGTTTACCAAGCTCAAGACGGACATTACCTTGGGCAAAGAACAAAGATCGACGCAGTTTGACTGTAGAAATTTTCTCAGCGAGCGAGAGGCAAGAAGAGAGAGCACATTCAGCGGGCGGACGACGGGAGGAACTCTAATTGGCTGAATCGAATTAAGAGCTCCGGCCCGGTATTTTCATCGTTGCCAATTTAGTAATTGGATACGCGGCCGAATTAATCAATTGTTTCCACCGTGCTGGACGTCATCCATCCATCCATCCATCCATCCATCCCTACGACTCTCCCCTCCCCCTCGTTAATCGGCGCCTTCGTTAGGAAAATGCGCAGACGCGCGACGGAAATTTCATCTCCGCGAGCGAGAGGCAGAGCGGAAACGTCATGAAAACCGGTGTAAGTGCCCCCTCGTGGCGGCCTTGTAGTTAGACAGCTGATCGCAGAGAGTGACATTCCCACGCCTGACGATCGATCGCCGTTGCGCGCGCGAAAGCGTAACGTAAACTCGCGAGAACTATCGAAAATTATTCCGCCAAACAAATCCGTCATGCAGGCACTTACTACTTTACGAGTAATCTCATGATGCGGTGTCGCATTCTCTCACTACGCATTAGCGTATTACACAATTAATCTTATACGCACATGATTACGAGCACAGTTACGTGTACATAGTATACATAATTAACAACGGTGAGTGTATAATATTAATTGTACGAATTATAGAATTTTACTTAAGCCTTAGGAATAAATCCTAAAAGTTAGTTAAAAATTTATGTTTATCTGAATTCTTTTTAATCCTCACTTTTAAACATTAAAATATCTTTCTTAGAAAAAAAATGAGTAAAACTTCTTAGGACAAGAACTAAAAATTGGATGTGAAACAATGGAAGTGAAAAATTTTCTTAAGATTAAGTAGATTAATTTTAATTAAACTCATATAATTGTGTAATATATCTTATGTTTGTTATAATTATGCAATCACTAAAAGATTTTAGGAATTCTAACAAAGAATACTCGGAATGTTGTTATCTTTGCTAAATGTACTCGTTAAGATGCTACTTGCAAAAAAATGCTTTACCATAGAATTATTTCACTCGTAGAGAGCTGAGCTTCCGAATTAACCGAGTTTATTTTATCAGACGTGTATTTGACATTGGATTGTATCGTAAAACAGGTTTACGACATGACTACCAAAATCATAAACGGGACTCTCTTTTATTTCACGATGTAACGAGAGCAAATTCCCGGCTTTTTATTTATTCCGAAGATAAAAGATTTTCATCGGTATTGATACAAAATCGGTTACAAACATTTTAATCTATATTTTTGATAATTGAATTATGAGACAGAATTTTTTTTTTAAAAAACATTTGCTGATCCACAAATAGCGTATTTCGATTATAAACTGTTGGTGTGTTTAAGAATTAATCATATTCTACATACTGCAAATAAAATATTGATAAATTGAAGTCACATTATGGAGACAATGAATCGAATATAATTTTTCCTTCCTTATCCAAACTTTTCTTGTTTAATTACGAGTCGATGCAATCACCATATCGATCAAGAAACATAAGCAACAGATGTGTCCTTGGTGAAGATTGATATCTGACCGAATTAAAAAGCAATATATAAATCAGGTATGTCAGGATTTCCTGGAAGCAATGGCGTCACGTGCCAATTTCAGTCGATTAGTCACAAAAATAATTTGAGCATCGCGATAAGCCTCTTGTTTTTCATCGCGAAACATTCGCGTTCGTTTATGAATTGGAGCAGTGACTCGAAATGGTAAACTGCGTATTTTTTTACATGACCTATACATTCAATAAACACATCACGATCGACAAAGAAATAAGCCGATAAAGCACAAAACGACGAAGACAAACCATTAACCTCTCCAACCTCGAAGTCTAAATGTAAAAGCATATTTAATTATCGCATCTCGAATAACTCGAATTAAACGTTGTACTTACATTAAAAAAAAAAAAAAAAAAAAAAAAAACATTAAATTTGATATTTATTAAAGAATTTCATCAAATTTAATAAAATATATAGTTATAAATATTTATTTATAAAATTCTTGGCAATTATAAAAATTAAATTATATTACAGATAAAATTGTACAGATTCCCACGTAAAATTATATTATGTTATATATTATAATTTTATACAATTGTATAAACGATATTTATATGATGATATAAGCCATTTTTTCTGAGTTTCGATATATAAAAAAATGATAAATACATATATCTACAAAGCAAGATCGTTATTTTTATCGCAAATAATATATGATTTTTTTCACAATTATATAAAAAAAACAAATATTTTTATCTGAAAAATAATATCAAAAGATTGAAGAGTGCGTTCGGAAAGTAGTGGGAAAATGGGAGGAATGCAAAACGCGTTTTCCGTTACGATTATGCCTGAGCATTAAATGTCAGTCCGACAGTATTATTGGGCAGACCTTCGTGAACTCAAGCTGGATAAAAAAGATCGGCAAAACTCGTAGCGTATCTGCCTGGTGCATCTCGTAAAACGGCGATTTACGATCCGAACGGAATTATAAACTTCCATCTCTAAAATCCGCACGAGCGCGCGCAATCGGATAACGGGACGCTTTTCCAACGGTTTTTGTGAGCTCGTCGAATTTACGAATTTTCGATTGGCGAATATAATTATAATACGAGTATAATCTTTACATTATACCTATCAGATATCCTATATTTCATCGGTGCAAATTCAGATGAAATATTTCCAGAGATCGCGCAGATCGTGCACCGCCGATAATTTTGTTTTTTAATTTAACTTTCGCGCGCGCGCGCGCGCGCGCGCGCACACACACACACACACACACACACACACACACACACACACACACACACATCTATAACGAGATTTAAAATTAGAATTATATCGATTTTAAGTATCGTTAGCGATTAGTATCGACGCCGAGATAAAGAGAGGAATAAGAAAGATGAGACATGACAGACGATATATGCTCACCAAGATAGCGATTATATTGATTGCAATCAATTAGAGTTGCGCGACTGAAGAATTGTCTACACGCTAGAAAATCATCGACTGATAAAAAGCGATCTGAAGTTGTTTCGCCGATCGGCTAACTGAATTATTTGTCACGTGCGGTGTCGATAACTGTGTGTGCTCCTGTAATTCGTATAATCGAATATTCGAAATCCGCTTTCAACGCAAACCTATTTGCACGTAACTGTATTTATAGTAAAAAAAAATCATCCGCTATACGTCATCCATTATTGTCGTCAACCAAGCATACGAATTATTATTGCACGCATGCGTGTGTGAATATGCGCACGTGTGTACGTTCGCTTATGTTTCAGAATAAAATTAGAAAAAAAAACAAAAAAAAAACAAAAAAAAACAAAAAAAAAACAATGTTATTTTACCATACGTGTGGGGATTCTCCCACACGTCGTACATTTAATTAATATTACAATCCTTTCTATCGTATCTCATTTCAAAGAGAAAATTTATTAATAAAATCAATTATTTGTGAGACAGAAGATACGGAAGAGAGAAAAAAAAAAAAAAAAACAACGATGATGCGATGGGCGCATCACTTCAACGACGCGGGCGATTTAATAGATCGAAATGTTTACTTACTAGACTCATCACGCAAAGTGACTCGCGTCACTCTGTGTGTGATATCACTTCACGTAATGGAAAGCCACTTGTAAAATATCGACCGGCGACGATTCGAATGTCCCACCGGGAGATCGCGCGTCACGCGCGCTCCTCGCGTAAAAAACGGGAGAATTTTCGGTCGGCGTATTTACGCTGCTGCCTGTTAACCTTCGCGCAAACTTTTGGGTGATTCCCGGAGATTTTGACTCTCTCTTCGTTTCGCGGATTATCAAGAGGTCACGCGCGCAGTCGAGAGATAAAGATAAAAAAAGGCGCGAACAGCAGAGAACTCGAGAAAGCTTCTCAGCTTTCCCAGCTTCTTTCCGCTTGACATTCCGCGCGTGCGGCACCTAGGCCGAGGAATATTAATGGCGATCACAAAGGTATGAAAAGTGTGCGCATTAATGTTGCATAATAAAAAAACCGTACGAGTAAGACCTTGTAATCGTTCTCTGTGTAACGCTCGTTAATGAACCTGCACGAAACGACGGGTAAATTAAGAGGAAAATTGCTATTTTTCATCGCAACAATTTTTAACTATCACTATTAACGTGTTATAACTATTAACTATTAATCACTATTAATGTTACAAACGTTAATAAGGTTAAGCTTGATAAAATCAAGCCGATTTCATGATTTCGATTTATATTATTTTATATATTTATATATATATATATATATATATATATATATATATATATATATATTTATTTATTTATTTTACATATTTTATATATATTGTTTGTATTATTTATTATGTATTTATATTGTATTTATATTATTTTTTTATATATTTTAATACGTTAATAACGAATTATAATAGGAAATACACGTGGATTTTTATTTTCAATCATTTTCTATCAATAATATCAGAATTATATCTTCGATACTTCCGTTATTTTTATATGTTTTATTTACGTTATGTTTTCATGATATAATTGAAAAAGCAGTTTCTTATCACTGTGATAATTGTGATATGACTATGTTCTTAAAATAGCTTAGTGCATTTTAATATAATATAAAATTCTTAGTAAATCCTCTTCTTAGAATTTAGAATTGTAATTATAATCTGGATGTAGAATCTGTATGTTATCTTTAATAATAATTATCTTGATTTAATTAATTTTCTCTTAATTTTTATCACGATATTACTGATACTTAATTTAATATAACGGGAATGATCATAAGCTTTTTAACGCAAGCTCTTTATGTCTTGCTTGCTAGAGTAATACTTGGAAAGTATATATTTTGATTTCAATTTATCACGTGCACTAATCGTAGAAAGTTGCTAGACGTCAATAGGCTATTTTTAATCACGTACAATGTTTGTATCTTCAGTCTATGTCTTACTTGTGTAATGAACCGACGATTCATTAGGATAATACACTCAAGATTACTCCAGCTAATTTCTCTTATTACATGTATCAAAGCAGATTTGGTATTTCATTTTAGAGCAAACAAGTTTTCCAAAATCACCATGTAAAACCATAAAAATATCCCTTTTATAAACATCAAGTGAAGAAAATTTTTGAGAACGATTTGAGAAATATTTCTTTTTACATGTCGCAGTAACAAATAAAAGTTACAAAATATCACATAATAATCTGTCAATTTATTAGCCAGCCCGTCTTGAATTTAGAATTAAAACGAGAAAAAAAATAAAAAGAAATTTTCTAATAGAAAAATAATTCTAAAAGATGTTTTGAGTAATAGTTTTGATTTTTTTCAAAATAAATGTGTAAATATTGTAATGATAATTTCGAATAATTTTACATACAGGGAAATACTTTTTCATTCCTAGCTTCGACGACATTGCGCCTTGCGAGAAAAATGCTATTTGACCATTGCATGTATGCCGTCTAGGATTTTCAATTTATGTCGCCAAACCTCTTCAAACTCCCAACAGCAATATGTATGCCGATCACACAGAGCGTATTTCATAAAGTATTCTAACCGCAGTCTATACCAAATGAGCACTCGGCATTTACATTTTGCGTATAACCGCACAAATCGAATCTTATCGCGTTATTTATTATACATTGCGCAATTAATGAATCCGATTATGTGCCGATTGTTTCGCGCGGTTTTAACGCTCGCGTGATTTATCTCGATTGTAAATACGTCTCGATGGTTTCGGTTCCTTTCTACAGATTCTTTCGATTGCCGGCGTTGAAAATTATATCGATCATATCGGGGACGATTGCCGCGTCACAAAATCATAATTGCAATATTATATGCGCGGTATCTTACTTTCTAAGTCAGTGAAATTATCTTCGCACAAGCTCAAGAAGACGTTAGAGCACAGAACCAGCAAAGTCGGTCTACATAAAGACGGGGGGGGGGGGGAGGGGGGGGCAGGTAAGAAGTAAACTTTTCTTTTCAGCTTTTACTTTTCTTTTTTCTTTTTCGATTTTTAACTTTCTAAATACATAGAAATTATGTATGTTTTTAATAAAGGCGTATAATATATAACGAAATACACAATTATATTATATTTATCACAAAAGAATTCTTTCCAAAAAATGCTGACTCAAAAGATTTTAATTTTTAACATCAAATTCTTTTAATTTTTCATAAATATACCTTGTTCTATATACAATAAAATTAATCTGCAATAAATATTAGAATCCCAACTTAAAAAGTTTGCTAAAAAGTTTGGTTTATTTTTGAGTTTTCTTAATAGACAGATTAAAAAATATTTTTAAAAAATATTTACTGGTTTGCTAAATTGAAATTGCAAAAAATTGCGAATGGATTAAATAATGAAATAAATAAATAAATAAATAAATAAATATTTTTAATGTTTAAAAAAGTTCAAAATACCCGACAGAAAGACACAGAAGATGTTATATACAGGGAAGCGTAAGCATATTGCGTACTACATTATACGAGATGCAATCTAAACTTTGAGATAATTATCGTGCTACAAACTAATTAAAACGTAATTAAAGCTAGCCGTTATAATTGCTCATATCGTATCGTAAACTTTCGCCGACGCATTTTCACGCATCCAGCAAGATAATCGACGAAAAGAATATCCATTCATTAGGCTTTTTATTAATAAGATGCTGATGAGAATTTGCTGCATAATTAAATGAAATTTGCTATAATAATAAATATCGACTTTCAGAAAGAGATCACCTCTGTCGTAATCAATCTTTTTTCTCGGAATGCTGCTGCATCAATTAATTAAACACAAATATCAAACGTCACCGCGCGCTAATTGTTAATGAAATTAACCTTTATATATCTTTAATATATGCGGATTGAGTAAAATTAAATTAAACAAATATTTGAATTCAGCTACTATTATGTATTATAATAATAATCAACAATGCTACCTCGCTATCCTGTCGATATTATTAAGCTATAATCACACAGAATAATTATAATGAACTTTATAAATTCTTTCGTAATTTTAAATTCTTTCATGATCCTTATTCTATATATAATAAAATTAATCTGTAATAAATATTAGAATCAAATTTTAAAAAAATTTAAATAAGTTAGATTCTAAAAGTGATCCATTTTTTAAAATAAACAGGTTTCCCTATCTTATCCCAGTTTCTTTCTCTGTACTTATCAAATTCAAACCTATGAAACTTTTAAACTGGAATAATATTAATATTATTGTTAATGTAACAAAATCTCGCTTTTCAAATAATATAAATAATGTGACACGATATATTATTGCAAAGTATATTTATAAAATTTCAGAATCATATTTCTTTTCATAATGACGATGACATATCAAAAAAGAATCTCGATATTTTACATAAATATATATAAAGTTAAAATAAATTCTCCCATTTATTATTTTTTTAATTGCACTTAAAATTAAAGTTTAAATTCGCATATAAACTTTATTATACACTCTACATCTGCATAAACTGAAAAGTACTGATGACGTATTGTTGAAAAATAGTTCTTAAGTTTCACAAAATACTGTATGAAAAAGAGAGCAATATTTCTTTCATTAATTCCTTTAAATTAAATCTTATTGTAGAAATTATAATGAAATTATCAAAGAAAAACTGTCAAAGTGGTTAAGTTAAAAAGTTAGAAGTTAAATAATTAATGGCTTCTAAATCCTATTTTTAAAAGATTTTTAAAGATAACTGATTCAAAGCCACTTCCACAATCTTTACATTATTTTTATGGCGGATTTCTTGGCGGAAACGTACATTTCTTGTTTTAATATAGTCTACCACCACTTGAAGGCGGTTGAGGATTGGGAAATATTGAACATCAAAGACTGTAACGAGTAACACGAATTGATTCCAATTGCGAGTCGATCGCGGACATCATTTGTTAGAATGGAACTCTACAACTGCCCGATGCTGGTGATGCTCTCTTGCTTTCCCTTCAAGGTTGACGACAGGCACTTGCCTGAATCGATTATCACTCGATGTGCGCTTCGTTGAGTGTGAAGAAGATTGGCAGATAGAATTTGCATTAGTATGCAATGGGAATTCTCCTACCCTCCAGCGATAACGGGATACAGCAGCGATAGCGCAAAATTTCGAAATATTCGATTATACGTAGTACGATTGAGGAATTTAGTATCTGGGAAGATCTGCATCAGTTTTACATAAAATATTTAGAGACCTCTCTCGTGAAACGGGAGCGCGCAGGAGATATTTGCTAAAGAATATTCGTGGAAACTAAAGGAAAAATTTATCTAATTTATTTGTCCTCGTCGGTCTCGTAAAATAAGAAAGAAATCACCGCAATCACTCTGTCCCTCAAAATTGTTCATTTGAATTACAATTTAGAATTACGTGCAAAATACAAAAAAAGTTAAACGCACTGCTATTTTCATTTCCTAGAACCTTTGTTGCAACGGTTGTAAAAAATTTTTTTACTTAAACAGAACGAAAAATATAGTAATTTATCACGTTTAATTAGTTATTAATTAGGAAAACTTTTAATATATAATATTATAATGTCGATAAGAAGTTTCGAAGAAGTATATTTACTGAAATGAGATGATGTCGAAAGGAAAGTTTGAGACGTCGGAGAATAAGATCGCTTTTAGTGAAATACGAGCGACACCTCACAGCCACCTTCTCCGATAACGAGACGTCAAGAGACGCGTGTTTGATCATGAATTACAGAGTAATTATATAAGCATATAAACATCACAAATTTTCGGGTCAAGGCCTCCCTTATCATTCAACGTTCGGTTCGTGACTCGCGCTGCGTTACTTTCCCATCATTTGACAAAAAAAAAAAAAAAAAAAAATACGCGCAGACTCGAAGCAAACAATGGATGCAGAAAGAGACATCTCATATCTGTATTTTATTATTAAGTTTTTTTTTTCAAATCAACACACCTCGTCGCTTTTTTTACCGAGCTTATCGTGCGCAAGAGAAAGAACTCGTTTGCGATATTTGTAATTTAATAATGTGCGTGATTTATATTCCTAACACAAAATGTATAAATAATAATAATAACAACAACAACAACAATAATAATAATTGTAAATTAAAATTGATTAATAATTATTAAGAAAATAGATTATTCGATATAAATATGAAAAATGCGGTAGCATTTTATACACGGAAAACACTCAGTATACATCATTAATATATTGTTTTTATTTTAACTCTTACAAAAGTAGCAACATGTAATAATATACAACTTATAATTTTGTCCCATTAACCGGATCATACTGACCGTACCAATACCTCGATAGAAATAATATTCGTAATCGATAAAGATACGGGAGGGGGAGGGGGGAGAGGGGGCTCGATCTCAAGCGAGTAATTAATCAGCAGGCCCAAGGCCGATCGACAAGCGTCAAATTAATCTTGATCTTCGATCTTTCTTTACGTTGCGGCGGATCGAAAGTTTCGAATCCCGTCTGACCCATTTGCCGGGCTCAAGGTGGTCGTTCGGCTGCACCGGCCGGTTGCAATTTTTAAAATAATATCGAGCGCACCTTTCCGGATGTTGATAAACATCGATCGGCATTACCGTCCCGGCGGCTGCTGCAATCGCCGACCTCTAAAACCGCCTCGCGATCTCTCCCGCAGCTTTCGTAGAGCGCCGATATCTGAAATCGCCGGCGGAACGACGGCAACCGACGACTCGTTCCTTGATTCCACGCGAACGCGTTTCTGCCATTGTGCCGAGGAAATGAACTATCGAGGCGAGGAAAGATAAATGCGTATTTCCGCCTCTTTCGCCTTGTTTCGAAAGTTTATAGCTAAGACCGCGTCGTCAGACTTGTTGGACACTATCGGACCGCGCTTTCAGTGATTTTCTATAGGATATTGGGGATCTTTTTTCAGGTGTTCTATGGTGTGTGTGTGTGTGTGTGTGTGTGTGTGCGCGCGCGCGCGCGCGCGCGCGCGTGTGCGTGTGTGTGTAGAATACCGCGCTTCATGTTCAAAGATTGAACGAAGATATCGAAACAACAGTTGAACTAACAATAAGTCCGTGATTTGTAAAAGATCTAGCTTAGATACTGTTTTACATTTCAAGTGGACCTTAACCTTAAGTTATCAACTTCGCACAATAAACACACATCTATTTTCGTAATGTTTACATTTACAGTGAAGAGAAATTATGAAGAAAAGTTTATAATTATTTTAAATCATATTTAAAAAAAAATTTATTTTATTTTATTTGCACCATTACCTCGTTGATATTCTTAATAAAAATTTAATTTTTATCTACAGAACCAATTTCTCGCAATCGCAATAAAACTTTACTTTAGAATTATTCATTTACATAATTTATCTTGAATACTTAAATATTTGTACAAAAAAAAATTGAAAATTTTTGTCATCATTCCTTAATTATATTTCTATTAAAGCATATTTTTACTTTATATTTAAATTTTTATTTTAAATCATTACAAAATGTTTTGTAATATTTTTAAATGCAATCTAGGATAATCTATATTTCATATTTTTTTTATTGTAAAGAAAAATTAATTAATACATCCTTAAAATTCAAAAGTTGTAAAGATCTGCCTTGAATGCGGTAACCAAAAATCTATCTTCAAAAAAATTCAATCGAAAATTCAATTTACTCTTCACTATAATGTGTTTCCTATACTTTTGATGTATATATTAATAATGGCACATTTATGTCAATTTTTATGTTTATAAAATAGTTCTCTCATCACTCTTATCTTAACTTCAGAACTTGAAAGTTCCCATTTCTTACAAGTTAGTAACACGATGTAGTCATAGATATAACTATTCTTTCCAAACACCTGGAGTAAAGAAGAGACGGAAAATTCCAAATCTCTGTAATGTAGAACGAGCATCGGTTAAAATACGCTCGCTATTGCATCCCGGGAAGCATTACCAAAAAAAAAAAAAAAAAAAAAAGCAGCGAAAATAAAGCACGGAAATAGGCCTCGATGCAATCTGCGAGGGCGGATTTATGAAACTTTCCGGGAATAAGCAACTCGCAACTTTACTCGACATGTGTGTACGGCATAACGAAAATATACGATCGACGAGTTACGGCCGTCGGCCAAATTCCGCGTCCGCGAAAATATCACCGCGGCCGGGTTTGCAGGGGCCGACGTACCTGCGGACGAAAACGCACGCAAATAGTTTATCGGCATCGGGAACGTTTGTTCGCCGTGTTCGCAAGTTCGCTTATACGTCTTCCTCAGCTTCACCCGCGCGCGTACGAAGCCGCCCATTCCTCCCTCCTCCCCCCCCCTCCCTCCGCTCCCGCCCACGATGCACCTCGCCAAAAAGACGAGACGACACTCGATCAACACCGCTCGCAAACACGACGGGAGAGAATCGGAGCGCAATATGAAAACGATCGATCTTCGTTCCTCGTTCGCGTCGCGAGAATGCAGCTTGATCCTTAACTGCGGAAGGATGATTTATGAAAACAACATACGCGGCGTTTATGTAACGCGCCTCTCGGGAGTCGAGACAACTGTGAGTGGAATGTGTCGTAGTAGACACATGTGTTGTGTAATCCAGAATACGCAAATAAATATACGCGCATAGTCAATCTATGTAATATAAATAAAATTGTTTATACTATCGGAATTTATATCTACCGTCTAAATATTATCTTACGTTTCCAAAAGCGATATTCATGCATCGCAGCTTTAGAATCAACAATCTCTTCTACTTTCGTACGTCTTTTAGAATTACAATCGACAATCTAGATTAAGCTAGGGATCGTGAAGCTCCTTGTTTCTTTATTGCGACCCACTTCATTTCATTTCATTTTATAAATAACTATATTTTTTTACGTTCAAACGTGCTCCGATCGTAAAATCGGCTCTAATCACGTGCACTACGCGTGTCTTTTATCACATTGATTACCTCGGCAAAATCTTGAAGAGAAATCAGTTTTACGTGAAGATACATATCTTTCAATCCAACGGGTACTCACATGCAAGAAGTCGTTCTGTCACAGGTAGATAGCAAGTAACGGCATAAAGATTACTCACCTGTAAAAAAAAAAAGTACAAATACGTTAAATATATATGAAAAACTATATCCATAAATCTATAATTGATTTTCAGTGCATTTGCGTATGTTATAAATATATTATAGATTTAAACAAGAATAAATTGTAAACAAATAATGAAAAATTTTTTATTAATTTTTAGAGTAAATGATTCAACATGATGTCAAATCTAAAAAACAGAATTTCTTGATTTTCAAAGCAATGTTGACAATTTTAAGTAAAATGAAAGTATTTTTAAACGTTGAAAATTGAAAATTTTAGATAAAATGAAAGTATTTTTAAACGTATCTTACAAATATATATTTGTTGCAAAGTTCTTAATATTTTTTATTCATAAAAATTTATAAATCTTAAAATAAAATTAGAAATCACTTGTATTTTAACAATAAAATATGAAAAATTTGAAAGAAACTAGTAATAAGTACTATTTGTAAAAAATAAATATTTTATGTTGCATAAAATTTTCAAACTATATTTTTAAAAGCTACAAACAAAAAATTATATGACGCATAATCGGTAGATTAAACTTTCATAAAACTAAATAAATATCCATTTTCATTAAACACAATTGCATCTAAATAAAATCAGTTGTTTTCAATACCGAATATTGGATTAGTTGCAAAATCAATGTGCTATGATGTTTAGAGTGGATGGGTCCATTATTATTATTATTAACAATTCAGTTATAATCTCCCGATTATAATCTAAAGACAAAATATTGGAAAAAGTAATTCCAAAAAAATGTTCTGATCTTAATAAAATTCGCTAAGAATTCGCTAAGATTTTTCTTAGGCAGTAAAGTTTCCTGAGACTTCCAGGTTCTTCAAATTTGTCCAGATCGTAGACATCCTGTTCAAATATTGATGAGCCTCATTTTCTCATTTTTCTCTTTTCATTTCTCAATTTTGCAACTTAATTTCCCTACGTCTCTCTTTCATTTTTTCATTTTTTCATGATTTAATTTCTGTCTCTTTTAACGCCGCGTAATATTTCCCTACGTGCACGCGCATAAACGTAAAGCTGCAGTCCGTGCTTACCGCAGCTTTTGCTGCCCATTGCGGAACCGCAACGTGCGCGCGCGGAATGCTCAGGAATGCTTTTGCGTTAAAACAACGCATCAAAAATCGATAAATCGCGCGTTGCAATTGTTTACTGTTCGCGCGATATCCCGGCATACTTCTCAATGCCCGACGCCGGTTTTCGTCCGGACACGTGTCTGTCTCTCTCTGTCTCTCTCTCTCTCTCTCTCTCTCTCTCTCTCTCTCTCTCTCTCTCTCTCTCTCTCTCTCTCTCTCGAGCGTGCACGACACAGCGAGCCATTGTCAGCTTCGAGCTATCGCGCGTGTCTCCAGCAAAAGCACGGACTATCTCCGCGCACGTTTCCTTTCGTCTCGTCGGTGCTGTATCGCCCGAGATATGCGGGGAAAGTTATTCGCGCCCGCCATTCAATCTCCCACGCTCGATACGCGGCGACGTGTGCACGAGGAGGAAACGAGGGAACGAAGGGGACGCGGGCTTCCCGGAATTTTTCCCGGATTTTTCAACAGGGGGACGACGACGACGGTCGTCTTTTCACGGCGGGCTCATTGTCAGCTTCGCGACAAACGCTTCCGATCGCTCGGGTAAAAGTGCCGTCGTCGTCCCCGTTTGTATTCACGGCGTGTCCGCCGTTTTTCGAGCGCTTCCGCTCGTAAACGCAAGCGGAAGCGCAGTGAATTCCACGAGAGACTTCGCCTCGAAAGCCCGACTTCGTTCGATTCGTCGGCATGGCCGACGTAGGATTAGACTTAATTCGAAATACTACGTTTGTCAAGGTTTAACAATGTAATAATCTCGCCAGAGGCAGGGAAAAAAATATTCGAAAATTCAAGTCACAAGCCAATTTTAAAATTTCGCATTTTAAAACTGCTGCCCGAATGTTAAAATTTCAGGGGATATAACGTTTCAAGTAAGATATCTCTCCACGATCGCCAGAACGGAAAAGGATGTTACGTTTTTGTTTCCTTTTTCTTTTTTTTTTTTTTAAATCATATTTAAAGTGTAATAATTCCTCATAATTTGTCACCTGTACAAGCTTTTTTATTTATAACAGGATTGATTTTATTTTCGTCATTATTTGAACTTTTCATATGTTTAACGTATGAATGCTATCAGCTCTAATTAAGTTTTTCCCCGATAGTGAATCCCACGCAGTCTGTTTTTCTTTCCTTCGGTAAATACAAGAACGCTTATCTTCCTATCAGGAATTTCAATCTCTTTCACAAACAGCAAAATGGAAGAAAAATACAGCGAGAAAGAAAAAGAAAGAGAGGGAGAGGGGGGGGGGGAAATCGCAAATTATAAGAATGCAAAGGAATGCAATTCCAGTCATTACGCCAAAAAAGTTTCGCCGATAGTTTCCGTGTGGTAACGAGGAAATCGTCGCAGATCCACTTGAGGCCCGTTTGTCGGCAAATGTAGGTTTCCTTGAGAGCAAAAATCTCACCCGCCGAGCAAAAGGGGGGGGGGGGGAGGGCTGCTGCTCGAACGCCGGATTACGAAGGTCGCGGACTTTTCGCGAGTTCTTTTCGCGAAAACTTTCGCGGCTCGACTTTTACGACTCACATTATCTGGGACAATTATCGGCCCGGCTCCACGGCAGATGCCGGGCGCGCATTCCTCCCGGAGACATTCTCGTTCGGAGTCAGTCGATGGCCATGAACGAAGAAAAGCCATCGGGGCGAAGCAATGACCGACCGACGAGGCGGAGCTTTCTTGCATGCGTGATTAGGCTACGCCCGTAAAACCTGATGGAACCTGTTTGAAACCCCGTAGATGTGTTCACGCGGGGAGAGAGAGAGAGAGAGAGAGAGAGAGATTCATTCATTCAGGTGTGTTCGACTATAAATAGAATTTTCCCGGAAAACGGCTGCCGCAGCAGCCAATCTTCTCCTTAAAGCAAAGTACTTTTCAGACAACATAGTATAAATCATATATAATTACTGCGAATATTGCGAGTCAAGTGTGATATAATTCGGATACTTCGATGTGTGAAAATAGTCTAGAAGTTTCTGTATTTATTGGCGATATTAAATATAAGGATGTTCAGAATATTAGAATCTTCGGAATGAGGCTCGACTATTTCGTTTAATATTAGGAAAATTAAATTGATCTTAACTCGAGACAGAATTTAATAATAATCTAATTAACTATTTTCTTCTCATTAATATTAATATTATAAATCATAAAACAACAGGAAAAGAACAGTTTTGCTGAGATATCTAAAAATTTAGCCAGATACAGAAAGAAAATAACTTTATTGGGCCATCAAAATATTTACGAAGATCGTTCAAACTGATTGCTGCAGAATGGCCCACATTTTTGCAATATAATCACGCATAATTATATTTTGATGGTTCAATAAAATTATTTTTAGATCTATATCTAAATTTTTGTCATTCTTTTCGTGAAACATTTCTCAATTCACGATTAAAGAGCAACTTTTTATTGTAGGTATCAGAATAAAAATTCTAGATGAATTTCAAGTGTTACTTCAATGTCTTTTAATATTTATTTGATGACGATTAGACGTAATAATTTTGTTACTAAATATTAAATGTGTTAATAACGTTATTTAACCGCATGCGATGTCGTGTGCGGTAAAACGCGCTGCAATTTTATTTAGTTAGTACGGAAATGAAATCAGCGCGCGTGCAACGGTACATGCAATTTTCGCTGATAATCGCGTAATAACAATAATAATATATGACAAATCTCCTGAAACGTTCGCGCGTATCTGCGATCTCGGACTACAACAATGGGTAGACATTGTCCAAATAATCAGTCGTTACGATCTTTCTCGATCGGAATTAGAATTCGACGAAGGTATGCTCAAACGGAAATCGTGCATGCTTATGCTCAACCGGCTCGTAAGCCATTTTTAATGGAGCCGCACGTGTGCATTCCACGTAAAATTCTCCAACATTAATCGTACCCCGTAAGTTTATTGTACTTGGCCGCCGTCGAATCGAGAGCTGTTGATCAAACGTTAAGCGAAGGACAAAAATGTCGATGTAGAAAAGTGCCATTCTTCGCAGAAAAAAAATCCATTTCGGAGATAAAAATGCACTTTTCTCCCAGAAAAACCGATGAACATAGTCGACAATTACTTCACTTTACTTTTCAAAAACAGAACGAAAAAGAGAGCGGAGAAAATGAGAGAGGAGGAGGAGGAGGAGGAGGAGGAGGAGGAGAGAAAGAGAGAAAATGTAGATTTATTATGTTCTTTGAAACAATTCTTCTTAAATTCAATAATAGGTAATTCAATGATATAAATTTAATGAAACAGAAAGAATATCTGAATAATATATTCGAATTCGGTGTACACAATAATAATATTAAAATAATCTGGATTGCACGGGATAAAAATAACGCGGCAACAACGAGAGATAAATGAGAGTCAAGTGCGGTGTTAAAAAAACGGATTAACATCTAAGATTACATTGTTCGCGGCGTATGTAAGACACGGAAGGGGGAGAGATGGCGGAGATATTCCGAGGCAGGGAGAGGAATAAAAAAAAAAAAAAAGGCGTGGAAAATCAAAGGCGTAGGAGACGTGGAGTACGTCGAACCGGTCCAACTGCTCAAGAACAACCGCATTCCAGAAGATTTCTATAAGATCGTCGGCCGGCCCAACATTCCCCTCGTGCATCCTGTTGAGATCGCGGACGATCCCACGCGGCGATTCGTCCTCAGATTCGTCCCAATGACGAGCACCCCTTTCGCGAAAACCTATTTTCGGCGCTCGGCCGCGACGGCACACTCGCGACGAGAAATTGGAGCACGTCAGTTTCAAGGACATTCATTCGTCGTGCTCGTCGTTCAATGGGAAACGAACGTCGAACGAGCTGTCCCGCATGTGTGCAACATGCGCGCGTCCACATGCGGGACGCGTTATTGTTGGAACTTGTATTATGACAGGTTGTTATCCGCCGGTTGATCATCTCTACATTTGACGTCTCGCGAAAGAAGGAAATGAGATTGTCGGCAACGTGATCGAATTAATTTAAACGGATCACTGATTGGCAACGCCGCGGTCGGCCTACACTTTTCATCCGAGCCCCAATTGGCAATCCCGCTGAATTCTCCATTTGTTCGCGCGGGAATGTCTCGGAATCAAATTTTCGCGGTTTTACCTTATCGAAGTACGGGGGGAGGGGGGGGGGGAGTCGAAATCACTCGCACAAAGAAATATTTCACCGATTCAGCTAGGAAGGTTCTTCTAAAGGTTACGGAACTAAAATATCGCTGTCTTTTTTTTTGTATTTATTAAAAAATTGAAATATCACGAAATTATTACGTACGATTTTCATGATAAGTGTAGAAATTTTTTGTATTCTAATAAGCAATTTGAACATTCTATATAAATATATAAATATATTAAGTTCAAATTTATTTTCAAATCTATGTCTGACTAAATTTTTAGATATTTCAACAAAAATTCTTTCCATGAATGTAACTAAATTCCACGTGAGTTCTTCACTCACAAAAAAATGTTTCGCTGGCCCAGCTACAATTTTAAATGTTACGGTTAAAATGTATCACTGTTTTTTTTGTTTCTGCTAGAAAATTCTTGTAGAATTTATAACAACATTTATGGCAACATTTAACAATATGTGCAAGAAAATTTAGTATCTCGTAACCAAATCGTACGATCACTTTCATGAGAGATGTAACTATTATTTGATTAGGTATCACTTCCTTGCTAAATTTGACAAAGATTGTTCAGATAAAAATTCTGTTTCTGTCATCCATTATTAATTAGAAAATTACAAAACATATGCGATATCGCAGCGCTTGCCAGTCATTTATCCATTTTAGCTAATTTTTCGTAGCCAGATGATTTTCGCTATGATTTTTCTGCAAGACCATTTTTCTCAGTGATTGCGACACTTCGTTCCGTTCCGATGCTCGCAAAAGGAAACTTTCGCGCATTGATTAATTTCGCGGCTTCGCGGACACGTTAGAATGATGTACGTTTAATGAATTTTAATTTTTGTCCACACTAAATCTTTGCTGGCGGGCTGGCTTTGCTTGCTCTTGACGGGGTCAGCGCCGCGATGCGACTCGTTGCGGCTTATATTTTATTTATAGTGCGATTCAATCTGCTGTTTCGCATTCGTATTTTTTGAATAAATAAGGAAACGATCCTCCACTACGCTGCTAACTTAACGCAAGACATACAACGCCGTGTATAGATAGATTATAACAACAAAGCGAGTAATATAATTCCACGTACGCAATTACGCAAAGAGATGACCTATTTAGATAAGAATTAAATTTCAAAATCGTAATATCTCAATTATTGTTATTGTGTCTTTTGAAGAAAAATATCCATTGTTTTAAATCACGTATAAATCTTCTTATCTTTCAATTTTGTAATTTTCTTTCCTTTAATTCTTCCGTAATTCTTTAATCCTCTTGTAAAAAGAGAAATAAGCAATAAAACGTGTCTGAAATATTTACTAATGCTTTTCTAAACATTTTTTTTTTTCAAATGGTTCTCATTAAATAGCGAACCTTTGGCTTCGAGACATAAGAAATCTGGTGTAAGAAGTACGAGGCGCCGTAGTTTCTCGCAATTGCAATAAACTATCCGCCTCTATTATACGTGATACGTGATCTCGCTTGTATTATACACGTATATATGTATATACGTATTTTATATATGGTCACATAATATCTTTGTGCGTTGTTTACTTTTTCATCGTCCCTGTCTCTTTTGCCAAGTTCACGGACGTGAGCGGATCACGCATGAGGGCGCGTTCAATTTGTTTGTGAGCTCGCGACGTTTGCGAATTGGCGCGTTCGACAATACCAGTAAATTATGCAGCTGCACGTCTTCTGCATGTGTATGCGTATGCGTGTACGTATAAGTTATTATATGCAGCGTGCGTCGCAGCTCGCGCCGCATGCCATTTGCGCTCGCGTCGCGAACGACATGTGCGTGCCGCGTTAATTGCGTCGGATCGTTAAATCACAAAGATAGAAGAGAGAAACAGAGAGAGGAGCAGAAGGAAGAAAAGAAGGGGAGGGGAGAGGAGAGGAGAGGAGAGGAGAGGAGAGGAGAGGAGAGGAGAGGAGAGGAGAGGAGAGGAGAGGAGAGGAGAGGAGAGGAGAGGAGAGGAGAGGAGAGGAGAGGAGAGGAGAGGAGAGAGAAAGGGGGAGGAAAAGGGGGGGGTCGATTTATGACAAAAGTAATAAATTCTAAGAAGAATCGCTTTAGCCAAATTATTTTAATCTCGCGTTTATGATCCTCTTAACGTTTCATTTTTTTATTACGTTTTTAATATTCCTTTCATTTTTCTTAATTTCATGAGAGACACGTTTTTGAACAACAATATTTTTAAAATTTAAGATTTATTTATCATTCGTCTCATGAGAAGATATTAATCATTCGTCTCGACGTAAACATAAATTATCTGGATAATTAGACATTTTTATTAATTTTAGAATGCATTTTAATATCCAAGACGATTTTTTTTTCTTTTTTTACTTCAATAAATTTATATAAGAAGAAATTTATGCTCGCCTTTGTGAAATCAATCGTGCGTCACGTACGACAGTTCGGACGTGACTTAACAAGACTAATTACCCTTGTTAAACAATTAGACTACCGTAAAAGAGAGCTTGCATCGTTCGACCAGTAGATAGGATCTAAACGTTTCCGTCACATCAATGTCGGCTGCGTCCTTAACTCACTTATATAAGAGTTCATTGCGAATTGCAAAACGTCAACCAAGCAACTCTTGCCCTCATCTTGATATCAACAAAATCGCAATATTTATACTTTCTACCTTGAAAATGATTGTTCGCGCAATCCCAGTAATCATTTTAATAACTCGTTAGCTAACGACTAATCGAAAAATTGTCTTCAAATTATTTTGTCTCTTTTGACATTCTTGGATTAACGTAAATAACATTTAATTACTTTTCAATATAATCTTAATCTTGTAATTATATTTAATATTAATATTTAGAAAAAACGCCAACAGTTGTACCGAAAAAGGAAACAAACAGCGCGATGAAAGCGATGAAAGCGCGTGAATTTAAAAAAAAAAAAAAAAGGATTAAAAGATAAAAGAAATATTAATTGCTATATAAATGGAACAATAATAAGCTTCAATCGCTCTTTAAACCGACGTTGTAAAATCACAAAACGATATCGATCGCTTTTGTCTAGTTCAATGTTAGGTCGAGTACTCGAGCCTCAATGAGGCTCAATCGTGACTTAAATGCCCGAGGCATCTCATCGACTTCCGGCCAATCAACGATGAAACAATGTCACTATCGAATTCATCAAGGCCTTAAAAGCGGCTCGTCTCTATTACAAAGCGAGATAAGCGGGGAGTCCATTTAAACCTCCGCGCGGCGGAGGCTCGCCTTCCATTCGAAAACAGTCCTGCCGCTGCTATCGAAAGCCGCAAAGAGAATCGGATATTCCCCGTTACGTATCTGCATCAGGTGCGGCAATGAGACCAGTTATGATAACGCGGCAGATGCGCCCTTGCAGATGTCGAGAAGCGAGGCCGGCGCGTCGAAATGAAATTCCTCCGCGCGATTTCAATTAATGCGAGAATTCTCATCGAGAATAAACTGCATGTTTACATTCGTAAATTCAAATTAAAAAGCAAAACTGCGCGCGCGAGCGCAGTTACGGGTATGTAATTAAAATTTGACAGATTTTATTTGTTTAGCATGGAATATTTATCCACCGCTCTCTTATATACAGACCGTTGTTACATATTCATTGTATATAAATTGTAATGTAACATTAATAAGATATACTTATCATTATACATTTGCGTTATTATTACGCTGTGTCGTTAATGAAAATTTTAATTGCGGCGGAATTATTTGCGCGGGAATGCCGTTATTATGTGGCCGACAAATTATGTGGCTTCGTTAATAAGCCTAGAGGAATGCTTTGTCCTTAATATCGTCGAGAAACAACAATTTTAATGTTAATGTATGTATTACGTGTATCATAATGCGCGACTGTCCCATATTTCTTCGTGCTTAATTGTAGTTTCTAAAGATCACGACCGTATACACTTTTCTTCCTCAATTTTCGCGCTGTTCAATATAGAAAATTGAAACATGACCGAAGAAGTAGAATTGCCACCGATAACACGTGACTAGAATTTTACATTTAAACTTACATGGACTTTTTAGAAACAAAACCTTCATACGTATATAAGAGTCTGCGCCCGTAAGCAAAATGGTAGATTCCGATCTCGTGTTATCGAGCAATTCTGTTTGTTCAATCCATATACCAAATTTTTTTTTATATTGGACAGCAGATAGATGTAGATTCTGCATGTCCTTTGTATTTTATTTGTAAATTTATGATTCGCAATTTTGCGCAAGATTCTTCTTCTCATTTCCACTTCATTTAAAAGCGAAAAACTTGCTTAAAACTTAATTATTTAGAACGAAACAACAATAAGCATCATGTTGAAGTAACTTATTTCTTTAATTAAAACAAAATAAACTGTGTGTAATATTTCAAAATATTATATACTTCATCCTTCATTTTAATAGTAAAGAAAATAATAAATTATTTCAATAATGTACGTCTCGCTTTTAAACGTCTCGCTAAAAATTGTAAAAAGAAAATTTTGCACTGCAAATCATAAATTTACGAAGGCGACATTTTGATGCGCCAATAGGCGCCGACAAAATGGCTTCTCGTAAAAGTAGAGAGGTAATTCCCGTGCGTGTCTCTTTTTGCACACGGCATGCCATAAAATGGCCTACACCCGCGGGATTATCCCTCGGGACACACTCGGACGTTCCGTTCGCTCCTGTTTCAAGCACGGATGCCGCTTTTTACAATCCCAGGAGAATTCGCAGGAGCGTACTCGATTAGGGCGGGGAAGAAAACTGATAGAGACACGTCCGTTGAATGTGAACGCGAACGATCTTGACCCGGGAATTGAAGCCGGTAATAATTAGGTCGAATTTAATTTTCCACGGTTGCGAGCGGGAAGATGCTCCGTTTCCTCCCCCCCCCCCTCCCCCCCAACAATGAGACTGCTCATTGCCACGTGAGAATACGCGATAACAACGGGCATATCGACAGGCCGAACATAAATTAAAAGCTCGCCGGATAATTTTATACTTACGACCGGTGTATTTTAGCTTGGAAAAGTCATAAGTTGTCCCTTCCCGAATCGCAACGTCTCGATCTGCACTCGACAGTGATTTATTAATGTAAAGCCCACTGTGGACGATCTATAATTCATGGATTTCAAGATTTTTCTTGTAACTTCACACATGCCTTGTGTCTTTGATACGCGCGTGTATTATAAATTTTCAGATGCAGCACACAAAATTAGAAAAAAAAAAAAGAAAGAAAGAAAAATTCATTTTGAATTCCGATTGATTAATCTGAATCAAATTTTAGATTGTTTAAAATAATTTTTAAATAAATGCCAGCCTAATCGTTATACTTGTGTGTGTGTATTTACGTGCACGCAAATAGTACTGTTTAAGTGATTTTTTTTTTTTTTTTACCACCTTTCCGCACAATTTATTAAATTATACGTAACCTTGGCATGTTTCTATGCCACAGGAGTTACACTTTCGCTCGCGTGTGATCTTTTTCCGCGCGCCAGATTCGCGGCGTGTCTTTCCTCCCCGAGTGACTCGACATTTGATAAAATACGAGGACATTCGGGGCGTACATTGCTCTCTTAATAATCTTTTTGTCGGTAACGAGGAGCGCGTTTGCCGAGAGATGAAGTATCACTGTCGACGACAGACGTCGTCGTTTCGCCGTGTGTGACGAGAGGAAGGCCGACGCCTCGACGAGGCGTTTCGCGTCGCGTGGAGGCCGAGATGTTTCGAAAGTTAATAATATAACAAAGCACAGAGCGAGAGCAGAGCAAGTACGTCCACTCTACGGATCCTTGAACAAAGTCCTCCACCTACCGACCGACCGAATCGACAGAAGCGGCCTTTTCCTTAAGGACCGGCCGTTCGTCTTCGTTGCGAAATTTTTCACGGTCGCGAGCTGATACTGATTGATGTAATAAATAATAACAGTAACAATAATAATAACAACAACAATAATAACAATAATAATAATAATAAAGTAAGTGAATCGTCAATCTATCTATCTTTCTCTCGATCAAAGGTAACTTAATAATTACATAATCCAACTATTGAGTCCTGCAAGAGTAATTTAATAATTGCACAACAATCCAACTATCGCTCGGAACTTTTGTATAAACAACACAATGTGGATAAAAAGGCGTTTACGCAACGTCACACGACTATTTCGCGAGGAGGACAAGCGTGAGGCTACGCGCAACGCGACACGCGTGTGCGTGCTGCACGTGTGTAACTTTTTTAACGATCGCAGATTATGCGCACTAACGGAGAGGCGCGCATGCTTTTCACGGGGTCTAAACTAGTTTAATACGTCCAATTAATCTAATCATGTCCGATCGTTATATTGTGCGTGTACGTGCGTTTTACGTAATAATAACATAGCAGAGTATCTCCCAACGGCCGCTATCTGTTCACTTGTAAACACACTCGGAGATTAATCTCGTCTACCCGATCGCGAGATAAAAAGAAAGCCCGATTACAATTTTTTGATTACGTCTGCAGCAATCTTATTCAAGTACACAATAATCACGCACTTCGCAATCTCGAACTCTTTCCGCTCTTAACGATCTTGTGTTTATTATCACGTTCACGCTCTCAAGTGAAATGATTGACATTTCGCTCTCAGCGGAATAAACACTTTCGAAGAAAAAGTATTCGAGTTATTCGTTTTCTGAATAAAATTCTCTTTTCAAGATTGAGGATTAAATTCCAAATGATCTAATGGCATGGTTAACAAGAGAATTTACAGAAACTAAAATAATAAATGGAATGAATAAATAAATGAATAAGCCGTTTAAAGAGCGGCTGGATCGCGCATATCGCACATACACCTTGCGTGCTCCATTCTCCGATTCACTTTCAACCTTTCGCTAGTTTACGCTGCATCGCATTATCACATATCCCTTTGGCCCCCCCCGTATGTCGGCCACGATAGGTCACCATTGCAGCGGAGTTGAGCAAAGCCAAGCGTAAATTCGTAAATGGACTGGTAATACAAGCGCGTGCACAGTGACGCTTCACAAACGCGATTGCCTCGTGCAATCTGCATACCTAAGTACACGCGGCGAGTGCTTGTAAACCTACTTGACCCATTTACCCGATGACCTCGTCGCAAGAGATTTCTGAAGAGAGTATCCATCCGCCTAATGGTGCGGACGAACTTGTTCCCCCGAGAGTCAAGAACGCACCGACCGACGTCTTACGTCTTACGTCTTACGTCTTACGTCACCTTCTTACATTTTTAAGAAACGATACCCGCGGAGAAACGGAGATTCACAACGACGGCCGACGGACTTGCACCTCAAAATTAATTATTTCACCGAACACCGAGAGCCGAGTTAAACGTGAAAAGAAAAAAAAAAATCAAATACCTCAGAAAAATAAATTTCTCCAAAATCTATTATAAATATATAATTTTTATAATAATTAGAAAAGGAAATAATAAGTAAGGATATAACATGAATAAAAAAAACTTAGTTTTAAGAAAATAGATGGCGGAAGAGTAAAACTTTTAAATGCCTATGAAATATAATTTTGATATTAATAATTAGCAATAATAATAATATAATAATGATATATATACAACGATATAATAATAATTATTATTATTATCAATACTAATTACCGATATTAACAAATATGTCATAAATGAAAATTAAATAATAAATTTTGATTCAAAGTCGATCTAGAAGTTTCCAACCAAAATCTTGGGAACATTTGAGAACACAACGCAAGTTCGCAAGGTAACTTCAAGGTACCTACGTGACATCCTCGAAATTTCTTACGTTCGACGCACTTAATATCGCCGAGATGAGTGGATTCCCGGAGAATTTGTTCGAAATAGGTAAATAGGGTACGACGTCACATCCTTCTCTCTCTCTCTCTCTCTCTCTCTCTCTCTCTCTCTCTCTCTCTCTCTTCTCTCTCTCTCTCTGTCCCTCGGTAAATCGATTTCTCGTGCCGGACGATTCTAGTTTGGCGAAATGCTCGAACGAGACGAACGAGCGCGCGCCCGATAATTTAATCAGGAAACTTCTGCTGGGTTACGCGGCTGGCTATGCATTTCTTGAAGTTGCCATCCGAGGCAATTCCTCCTGGCTCAGATGCGCCGAGAGGAGCCTGCGGCGAATCCTCTACCTCGCGAGGATCTTGGACACGTATCCGCACCGTAATTCCGCGGACGTGCCCAGATGCGAATATTTTAGGCTTGATACTAGCAAGATTAATTCATGATGAATACCTCCTGGGCTGAAAATATGTAACCGAATAAAGTCTGTAGGCATTGAGAAATACGCACGGGAGGAACGACGCTCTAGCCTGCTCCTGCAGTTTCTCTAATTAGGAAATAATTAGAAGAAAATAATTCTTCTACATTTTTTTTCTCATTTTTGGATATTTCTTGTACGTGTGCGAACGTAAAAGAAATTCACTTCGTGAAATTTAATGAGGAAAGTATTTTGTATAATGAGATTATTAACTTTTGAATGATAATGAGATGATAATGTAATGAATGAGATGAAGGGCTGTGGCTGATACGCGAGGTTAACGAGGCAAATATTACATATGCATTTATTTAATTTATTATATACGAAATACGATGTGAATCAGGTTACCTTTAGAAATTAACATATAATTCGTTGATAACAATTTCCAACGTTCGTTTCGATAGAAATAAAAAATATAAATTTTTATTAGAAGGAAAAAAAGTTTTGTTAATTGGAAAAAAAAAAAGGAAGGTCTTTGAAAAATCTTGCGGTAAGACACTATTCGTTCTATCTCTCTTTTCTCTCGATGCCGGATAATAATCTTGAAATGGTCCACAGTGGCGGAAGTTTCCGCGGGATGCTTCTAAGCCGGTCATCCGGATTGTTTTCGAAGACCTCGGGAACGCGATCTAAATTCGCGGTCATTTCGCGTGTGTTGTGTATACATCGGGGAAATATGTGTGCCGCCGACATGTGTATGGTACGACGGTAAGTACATGCACATGTGTATCCGATGGCAGACGATAACGGCAACTCGATAGCATAGATGCGGACGGCACATCTCAGTCGCTGCCGCCGTGCACACAGGGCGAATACATCGCCCGCACATAAAGGGCGGTGTCGGGCGGGCTGCTCCTTTGTTTCCTCTCGATGTAAGAGGCGGCCTACCGGAACAATCGATATGTTCGTTACCGATCCGAACTCGATATCGGCCGTGACCTTGATGGCCGCTGTAGAAAGCATTTTCCACAAATAGCGAAAAAGAATTTCCTACCAACGGCGTAGGACAACGTAATTTTAATTATAAATTTCAATTCTTTTGTATAAGTAATTATAACGTAACTGTGCGAGAGAGAGAGAGAGGGGGGGGGGAAGAGAAAGAGAGAGAGAGCTAGCTTTACTTGTTACGTCAGAAAAGATTAAATTTCCGAGAAATTATGGCTACATCTTATAGTAATAATTGCTTAACTGTATAAAATACTGAAACTGTATTAATGTAGCTACAGTAAGACATTCGTAATCGAGGTAAAAGTAAGTCGCAACTGTACAAAAGCGGCGAAACTTTTACACGATTCATATTTTATAAGGGACGTACGTGCAGTTTATACATGAATCATTTAGAGCACGAATAATATAAGTTCCTAATACTCATCCTTTGAATATAAAATTATGCAACAAACTTTATAAATTATAAAATCATTGTTCCGAATGGCACATATGTGACAAATGGCGCGGCACATGCATTGTAAATACCAGATTTTAGATGCGTGACGTAAACTTGGAGACGCAAAATGAAGCGTTAATCAAGTTAAAATCCAAGTATGATATTAATCAAAATTAGACTATATTATTATCAAAATTAGATTATATTATTATATCTCACGGTTTGAAAATTATTAATAAAAACTTATCAACGAAGCGTTCAAAAATGAAATAATTGCACTCCTGTATTTGAAGACCCAAGTGTGCGATAATCTGCTTCCAGCGCGTCAAAAAGTGAAACTGGGCCATCAGATAATTATTTCGTACTAAACGACGCGCCGAATTGTTTCACACCTATACATCTATCGAGTATCTCTATATAGACAACATATGTGCGTCATGTCGGCGTCATATCTATATGTAAAATGGTTGAGAGAAATTGTATTCCAACGATAAGCAGGAAAATCTCTGAGGAAAACAACACTTACAAATCGGAAACTGGTCAGAAACTAATTTTCGCACTTATTTTGTGATATTTGAATTCATTAAACAGTAGTTGTACGACAATTGGAGGAAAAAAAAATCTTGTTTAAATAATATTTGTTAACAATCAAAGAATGAATAATTTTATTTTTTTAATAATGGCGCTATTTAAAATTTCTTCATCAATAACTGATAAGAAAATTACTAATTTAAAAAAATTACATCCGATAAGAATTGAAATACGGTTATTTCCTGGCCAGTATCTAAAGAAAACACCAGAAAACTAACTAGCAATCAGAATTCCTGATGACCAATTACTGATTATATTTTGATTTATGTTCTACTTGATATATACCGGATGATAGTCATCTGTTCCCAATGTATCTGTCGCATCCATGATTCGAATCGGAAATTCATGACATGTGTTATAAACGTCTAATGTCGCATCTGCAGTTTATTATATCATTGAGATCGATATAATAATGCATAACACGAGGGAGAACAACATATTATCCTTAATATAACAAGTAATAACAAGTTATCTTTATAGATATTGGATAATTTTTGTAAAGGAATTATAAATTATCTTTTCATCGTGGAAAAATTAAAGATAAAGGATAAATGTGTCGATGGATGTATATTGCAATATGATAATTAATAAAGAATTTATTAATATTCATAATCAAGCTAAATTTTACTTAATTCTTTCAAATAATAAAAATTTTTTTATTCATAAGTCCAATAAATAAAATTGGTCCAATAAATTTGATTAGATTTAAAATAAATAAAAAAAAAATCTTTATTATTCGAAAAAGTTTATAAGAAATATGATTTTCCAGAAATATGATTTTTAATAATTACAATTGTGTACAATTTGAATGTTGGAGAATTATGTAAAAGATTGCCGAAGCATTAGCTTAAATTCAGCTTGACGGAGGACTTAATATAAAGGATTGATCATAAATATTAAGGTTTGATACTTAAATTCAACAGTCTGATTTAATAGATTTGATAAAATACTTGCTGCACGAGCGACTCCACGGAGGAATCGTAAGTTCAACGCTAATCGATATGGCAAAAACGACAAGGCGGACAACGCGCGCGAGCGAATCACGCGATCGGTTCATCCACCGAGCGTGGAATTTCAAAGTGGAAAAATAAATATCTGACAAAGTGGAAACCGCTGCGGAAGACAGGGAGGATGGAAAAAAACAACATGCGCGAGTCCGACGATAAAACAAGCAAGCATGAGTCTGAAGAACTGGAGCGCTGGATAATTTATGGTGTCGGACTTGGCGAAGCCTGGCCCAACGGCAAAAGAGAGGGGTCAGGGTCGTGTAAAGGAACAAGTTGGCGGGTTCGTCGGCCATTATATAGGTGATGGCAATTTAATAACTTTCCCTCTCATTTTGTATGCCGAAAAAAAAAGAGAAAAAAAAAGGAAAAAAAATCAGATCGCGAGAGATTGAATAACGAGTTGCGCGGGTCGGATAATCGCCAGGCCCGGCGGATAAATCATTAAATCTGAGGCCACGTCGTCACAATATTTACTCGTCGGAAAGGAGTTTGAAAAGTTTCCATTCCACCTGACAAATCTCAGCGACGGGTATCATATAAATTTTCAAATTCAAAAATAAAGATAAAAATAAAGATAAAAAAAAAAAATCACCCATACGCATCGTCCTTGACATAATTCTAAATAAAATCTCTTATTGCCGCGTAAAATATTTTTCAACGCGAAGCGTCACTGGATACTAGCGGTATTTTTTTAAAAAAATACCGGTATGATAATGGTATTATAAAAGCGGATAATTATCAAAGTACCTATGACCGCCATCTGCTGGATACACCTTCTACTATACAGTGTCCGGCTTATCCGGTCTTATGGTAATGGCGGTTTCACACCGCTCATTTATTAAAATGATCGATAATCCTTACTTTATAATGTAACACGCGCCATACACCGAGCCAGGCGCGACGATCCGTCTTGGAGAACGTATCGATAAAATAAATTTCCGGCGTATAAAAAAAAAATGCACGCCGAGTTCATGAAATCTTCCTGCAATATTAATCGCATTTCCGACGCAACATTGCGTGAATAATCGCATGAATAAAACGCGTGTACATTAATAAATAATTACGATATGGCTCGCGCGAACGGTGCAACGCTGTACTGCAAGAATTGTATATTAAATATATCAAATGCTTCGAGCAAAATGTTTCCGTTAAATGAGAAACATGAAACCTATTCAAATAGAGAAGTGCGCAGAAGTTTTAATCAAGCATATCAGCAGTGTCCGCAAACGAGATCTCTTATTCTCCAGAGCCACTTTGCTCTCTTCAGAAAACCATGTCATATAAATCCACAAAACTTACGAACAAAAGAAGAAAAAAAAAAAAAAAAAAAAACAATTCAAGCTGAAAAAGATAAATCGATGTAATTTCTAAAAACTTTAGTACATTCTGCGTGTGTATAATAAAATCATGCTTATATACAAAAATAATTT
Source organism: Pogonomyrmex barbatus (assembly GCF_055798465.1). Lineage (NCBI taxonomy): Eukaryota > Metazoa > Arthropoda > Insecta > Hymenoptera > Formicidae > Pogonomyrmex > Pogonomyrmex barbatus. The sequence continues at coordinate 756,872 of NW_028297120.1, forward strand.
CTTACCTTCGGTTCTCGCGATTATGAAATAAAAAATTATATTATTAAAACACTTTTTATTTTTTGATCGTGCCTTAGTATTTACAATTCTTGCGTAATTCTTCATAGCGAAGCTCATTTGTAACGATGTAACACCAGTAGTGTTTATCAACGTTCCAAGGCGAATCTCTTAAGAACGAGGAAATAAGAAATTATAGCCGGCGAACGAGGTAAAAAGTAAAATATACAGAATGCAAAGTGGCGAGGTCGTGTACGATAAAAATGAGCTGGCAGCTTTCTGCATTTCCGTAAATCACACGTCGGTGATGTACTACTACTTACTGCCATGCGAATCCGCCGGTGATGCCTTCCCGCAGCCGATCCTTGAGGCTCCGTTGCCTGGAAGGGATGCCGTCTTCCGGTTTAATGGGCGGCGGCCCACCCCCTCCGCCGCCGGCACCGCTGCCGCCACCGGAGAACAATGCCATTTCCTTCCTCGTTTCCCCTCGATAACCGTCGACACCGTCAAATCGATTATTCACCCTCGCGATCACAACTCTCCTCGCGATCTTCCCGCGATCTCTCACCCTCACGTCGCAACTCTTCACATCGCGCGTCGGACGTGCATGTCGGACGCGCCGGTATTTCGGGCGGCTGCTCGAGACGTTCGTCCCACTCAAACTCGGAGGATATTTTAAGACGCCTTTCCTTGTCGGAAGAGGAAGAGGAGGTCGGTCCGATTCACGATCGAATTTCCCCCCTCGATCGAAGCCCCTTTCTCTCCGGCGAGTACGCGCGCGAAAAACATTCGCCGGCGGAGGTGATCGGTTATCGCGCGTCGCACCAGGCGTCAGACGCAAGCACCAATTCGCCGATCCGCGATGATCGCGGAGAATCGATCGGGATTTCACTGACGGCGCTCCTCGTCGCCAACGACGACGACGACGACGACGACGACGACGACGACGACGACGACGACAACAGGCGTATCAGTTGCACGAACAGACACGAACGAGCCGCGAACGAATCGCGGCCAAGCGACATCTGATGATGACCGTTGGCAACGACGTCACTCACCTCTTATATCTCCCTCCGCGTCTCACCTCTGACATGGTGCCAATTGTCGCAAACTCCCGGCACACCACGGGACTACAGGAACGATCAAATTCGGTTAGCTCGTCGACGAGCGCGGACGTGACAAGTCACGAAAAGTCACTTCGCCTCGCTCCGACGGAGCCGCGGTGGATTTTCGATTGTTCTCGAAATTAATAACAAAGAAAACTGAAAGCAATAACGCAAATCTGCATGTCTTTCTTCATTTCAGCGAAAGAAATAAATCTTTTGAATTTTTTTTTAAACTTTAAGCATATTTAACAGCAACGATGGTTTATGATAACGGATTATTGCACAAGTATTTACCTCCGAGTCTCCTAAATGAGCTACAAGAATATTAAAAATGCTGAAAATATTATTAATTTTAAGCACGGTATTTAAACTGTCACTATAGTATCGATTGGAAAATTTGATTTGATAACATCTTATAAATTTAATCCGTTTTTCATAATTAATTTTCGAGCATCATTTTATTAATTATCCTATCGATAAATTATAATTTAATTGGAATATAAGTAACTCATTTAAGAGTATAAATATCTTGTTTAAATTAGAAAAAATCTTTCTTATAGGTCTTATAAAAGATTTGAGAATTTAATCTTCACTCCTCTCTCTCTCTCTCTCTCTTTCTCTCGTGTAAAATTTAGTGTCTTATTCTTATGAAATAAAAAAACTATTTTATATTAGAGAGAAAATCTTTATTCCTAGTAGCTGAGAAAGAATTTATATTATAATTTCAGATAAAATTTATCGAGCAATCTTTTCCGTTCATGATTACAGTGACGTAATCTTTATAGAAACTGGTGTACCTCCTTCTTTAATAATTCATAATTAATCACTAGAATAACATTTTTAATCAAGAACTGAATCGTAAGAAAGACACATACGTAATGATAATTGAGATCAGTCTGTTGAGAAAAACGGAGTAACGTAGAATATTGTCGAATGACATCGAAATATGTGATACCGGCATCACATAACATATTCACGTCTCTCTGTTCTAATCTTTCTAAACGTTCTAATCTTTACGTTATCTCGCGCCGACGACACGGCTACGCAGACACGAGAACTGCGCGTTCATCAAAATAAAGAAACGTGATCGAGAAGGGCATTAATAAAGCGCCGCTGAAAAGCAGGTGTAGCAGTGTTGTTATAAAACGTGCTTTTCGCTCCAACGATCCCGATATTATCGATCGAATCGCGCGCCGTTCTACATCTCAAAAAAAAAAAAAATACTTTCAAAACGGCAATTAAATGATCGTGTGCTTTGTGCTGTTATTTGCATATAAATACGCGTTTTGTAAATTTCAAAGGAGTTAGGTGGCCTTTGTAGGTGCGATCCATCGTTCATCGTTAAAACGCGATACTTTTTGTCGAATCACCGTGGAAGGTACACGGACGATCGAAAGTTGAGGGAAGAAACGGACGGTGAAAGAGTAATCCGCGGGGGAAACTGTCAGGGGGGAGGGGGGGGAAAAAAAAGAAATACCGTTAGAAATACCGGGAGGAATTGATCGCTGAAGATGGATCGAACACCCCCGATAGACGAAATGACATCGCAGACGTTCACAGATAATCAATCAACCGATCCTCTCGGAGAGACAGCTCCACTCGCAGAATAACATAACGATCTACGGATCTATTCTTACGGCCACGATATAAGGCTTTTGAGGGGAAAAAAATGAATCGAGTTCACCGATAGATAATTTAGATTATCACAACTTAAAGTTGCTCAATGTGACATACGGATTAATTTTCTCTCTCGTCATTGCAACTCGTAATTGCAATCGTAGGCTTGATTATTTCTGTTCCAAACAAACGCTCCTAACGTGGAAAAACGAGAAGGCTTTTAATGCATCGACGTGTATACATGATCATTTAGGTTTTAAAGGCAGGACGATCAAATCGAACATAACAACCACCGGTTAAACTTTATTACGTCGAACTGCGCGCATAGTCAAGGCCGCGACGATGATAACAGCCGATCTTAATTATATGGAAATCGAGCACAGTCTTATTGCCCAGTTGACGTATAATGATTTCCTTCGGGGCAGCCGCGATTATTATTTAAGTAGAACAGAATGAACGAGGTTAAATAAAACATACGTATATATAATAATATTTGAATAAAATATTTATCAAAATACAATATTAATTCTGCTGTAAGAAAATGTTTGTCGCAGAAATCGCTGTAACACATCATGATTTTAATAGCGTCGTAATTTTATTACAATTCCTTTATATTTGTGTAAAAATAAGTAAGAATTATCATTTTAAATGATAGCGCGATCTTTGATGTCCATGTATTGAGGTCTTGTTCGATTGCACTTTGCTACTTTGAAAAATTTATGATTTATATACGGTAGCACGTTAAAAATTAAGAAGGCAGATAGTCCGAAGGCCAATGATCAAAGTAAATGGCGCGGTGCCTTTTGAAAAAACGTTAATCTCCACGTGCGATGACAATCCGCTGATGTATAAAGAAAATTTGTCAAGCACGCTCGAATGAATCAGAAACGAAAAGTTTCAAAGTAGCTATCTGCTTTCAGGATCACCGTACGTTTGTCTACCTACCCTATATCAGAGGTACCTACGTCAGCGTTTCGAGAGCCGCTTCAATGGCCTTGTAACATATACAAAGGGCGACCTATAAAATCCGCAGACACAGTTTGCGGCCGACATTACAGCTCGAAAAACCCGGCTGCAGGTTGAGTTAAATGTGGCGACGAATTTTCCGGTGCGGAAATTCGTTCCGTCGTTGCCGATACGACGGCACGGTGTGGCCGGGGGCTTTTGTATCTCGCTCAAGGGCGTTCATCAAGGTTAAGGTCACAATCAAGGTCGTGCCAGTAGCAGCCGTTAATCCCGGTCCTCGTTCCTCCGCGGTGAACACGGCCTACGCCTCTCCATGTCGAAAGCCTCCCAGTATTGATCTCTCCCTTTCACCCACCAAACCTCGACCAATCCCAGCTGGCAGCAGCACGGTAACCAACACGCTCCGCCACGTTTTCCGAAGAAACCAACCTGCCGCCGGTGTCCCTACTACTTACCCGAGCATCCGAAAAATTTCCGTGATAACTGATACTAAAGCCGTGATTTAAGCCGCCGTGCTTCTCTCCTCCGTGCGTATACTTTCGGACGTACTGTCGTCGACCTTCGTCAAAATCGCGTGACGATCATCGTCGGGGGTCTCACTCTCAATCTACGATCGGTTTAGGCACTGGCCCGTTCAACTGTTTACTACCTTTTTACTATCGTCCGTTCATCTAATTATTTATTTAGCAGCTCGACGACAAAGTGGAAAAGTAGGATCATTATCACAACTATTATTCTAGAAATGTCAGTTAATTGGATCCTTCAGGGTTAGCTGATACGATAGTAACTAAGGCAGAAGTACGATAACGTAATATTTTTATTTATATGTAAAAATTACGTCAAAATATATTTAATTTTTCTAACAAGTAATAAAAAGATCTTAAATAGTTTATGGATATTTAACATCTTTTTATTACTTGTTATTTCTGCATAAAAAAATTAAAAATATCCATGAAACTCAAAACATTAATAAATGTATATATATATATATATATATATATATATATATATATATATCATGATTTTTCTGAATTATTACTAAAATAAAATCAGATTTGCGTACGTATTCAAAATCCGATATGTTATCAGAATATTATATTTTACGTTTAAACGCGTGACGAAAAATACGAAATTATCTGATATCACGTAAAACACGACCTTGACACATCTGAGGTAACGAAAGCGG